>NW_018479996.1:141301-177281 GCF_002113885.1 Mizuhopecten yessoensis | reverse complement strand
GGGGGGGGTTTCCTAAAGACCAATAAACCCCTCTGGATCCGCCACTGGCATATATCTAAATGGTCATTCATTGACTCTGATAGGGCAAGGCCATGTCCGGTTACCTTGACCTTGATGTGATAAAAACTTACATCCATGTTTGTAACTTTGGTTTATTTCACCCAAAAAATGGACAAAAGTAAATATATGTACTGGATTGTCTAGCATATCAAAGTGTTTGTTGATTGTCTGGAAAATTGTAACAAAGACAGTTAATGTACTAAACTTTGAACATTTTAACAAACTAAGTTAATTTACAGTGCAGCTGATACTTTAACCTTGCTGGGCGCTATAAAATAGACGTTGAAATGATTAAACAATAGATTCTATTTTCTTACAAATTTATTAAAGAACAGTTACAGGTTACACGTTGTAACAAAGGAGGCATAAATTCTGTGATTTTCTTTAAAACAACATCGAAGAAATTTTAAATAAAGTATGGGTATGTGGAAATGTTTTAATCAGCAGAGTATTGCATGTTTATACTGTTGAGGATGAGTCGAGAACTTACCTATGCTTGTCTACAATGTCCATGCACTCGTAGGTGCTCTCTCAGGTGTGGTTCCATCTGTCTGCAGACACCTTTCATGTGCAGTGACTGGCACCTGTTAAACTGTCCAGTTACCTCAGATCTCCAGTCCAAGTAAATTAACTGCTCGGATCACCCACACTTTACTGCCTAGATCTCAGATTCTACATCAGACACCTAATTACACAAGGCTACAAATAGTTTGTGGGATCATTTTAGTTGTTGCTTTATTCTTGTCCAGAATGTAAGATATAAAGTGTTTTCACAGGACATCTTTCATTATGATGTGTCTTGTTCAGAATAGTGCAGTATCTACTACATGTATATATTCTGTCTTGTTCAGGTTTGTATAGTCTATCATATAATGTCTATTTTATGATATTAATATATATATATATGATTATGAGATTAATCGATATGAGATTAATATTTATGAGATAAGTAGATATCCAATTAACAGATATGAGATTGATGGACATGAGAATAATAACTATGAGATTAGTAAATATATTGATTAACAGATAAGAGATAAACAGATATGAGAATAATAGATATGAGATTGATGGACATGAGATTAATTGATATGAGATTAGTAGATATCTGATTAATAGACATCACAGATCAGGAGAACTGAAAAACATATAAGCTTTATTCATTTTATAACAATTTGAACTAAGTTATATAAATTATACTAATCATTCTTGTTGGCCTCGGATGTTAGAATGCAGGTAGTCTTAATGTGGGAGGAATCCAGAGTACCCCATACAAAAACATGTGCTCAGGCAGGTGACCGAATACCTTTTCACGTCCCATCAGGGAATCAAACCCCAAGCAATCTTGGTGAAAGGCGAGTACACACTATATACTGTACCACCGGCCACCTTAATCTAACCTTTATTAGAGATTAACTCATCCACCCCTGAAGACACATTTGAACTCTTCCGATTCAATAGTTGGAATAGGTCATTATGAAATTTCAGGGGTGAATGAGTTAATAGATACGATATTAGTAGATATCATATTAATAGATATTAGAATAGCAGATATAATTAAGTTTATTATGTGATAAGTAGACATGGAATTAATCAAATGAGTTTAGTAGATACCAGGTAAGTAGATGTGTGGGATTTCCTGATAACCTAGTGAAGACGTTGATGAGAATAATGTGATTAGAATTTGTGAAATCAATGGGTAGTTGTACTTTGTGACCTGTCCTAGTGGACCGAGGCCTACAGGGTTGTTACTGTTAACCAGTTGTTTGATGGTGCGACTCCTTCCTATGGATCGTAGGGATGCTAATGGCAGGTATGGGACATGTTTGAACATCAAGTACTTATATTAAAAGGCTGAAAAAAAGTATGAATAGAAAGTCGGAAATAAAACTAAAGACACTTCTTTCCCAGTTTGATCAATAACGTTTGTCTTTGAAGTGCTTGGATGACAATTAAAGAAGCGGTGTGCAGCACGACACATATGCATCAACCATTTATGGCAGTGACAGTAGTGGTTATGGTAAGGACCGCCTCCCATTAATGGCAGTGACAGTAGTGGTTATAGTAAGGACAGCCTCCCATTTATGGCAGTGACAGTAGTGGTTATGGTAAGGCCCGCCTCCCATTTATGGCAGTGACAGTAGTGGTTATGGTAAGGACTGCCTCCCATTAACGTCCCGGCTCCTTGAATCCAACAACACAGGAAGCGGCTTTAATTTCATTAAAAGCCTACAATTTGATGTCAAGCATTAATAGAGGCCATGTTTCACAGTTTGGTGATGAAAGTCACTGGAGAATTTTGTGGGGTACTAGATGTTTGTCCACAACTATCCTCAGCATGGATTAATAGAATCTATCGCTACTGGTTGTGTAAGATAGAGAAATCTTAACCCGAGGACTAAGATTTTTTGTCCAGAACGAGGCTTGCCGAGTTCTGGACAAAAAATCTTAGTCCGAGGGTTGAGATTTCTTTATCTTACACAACCAGTAGCGATTGATTATTTTTCTCCCATATCTAACAGTATTTTAATGTGAAATAAAGGTAAACATGGACCCAAAACACATACAGGCAATTTGGCGTATTAATATCCATATAGGTACTACTTTCTCCCCAACTTCATGTTGTCTGCTGAAACTGTGAAAGTACAACTTCTGTTGTTGACAACATCATGGAAAAAGTGTTTAAACTTGCAGACAGAGTCACAATAGGAGCAAATGGGTCAAAAGGGAAAATTGTGGACATTGTAAAACCTTTTGGAACTTATGTAATGTACAAAATTCAGCTGTTCCAGGATGGTAAAATAGTAACTGCTGCCAAACATGAACTTGTGAAAGACATGCCAGATGAAGAGTTTGGCTTTTTGTTTGATGAACCCATGCATATGGATGCAACTGAGTCTGAATTTAGTACAAATGAAAATGTGTGTGTGCCCCAACCACCTCTCATCCTCCAAACACCTCTCATCCCCCAAACACCGACTGCTGTACGAGCCCCTCAAAAAACTGCCTCCTGTACTATGACAAGATTTGTGTTGGTTGATGATGACGAGGTTGACAAGTTTTGAGAACAACACTACTAGGAAAAAAACATTGTGTCACATAAAATTATTAAAAACATTTCTGTCTGAAAATGGAGAAATGAGGGAAACCCACAATATACCTCCAATGGACCTGGATACACATTTGTCCAAATTCATGATAGGCGTCCGGCAAAAAAATGGTAACAATTATCAACCAAGTGTTTTACGAGGGATGCTGGGGTCCTTTGAGCGATATCTCAAAAGACACAGGTATGGCACTAGTCTCATCTCAGGATATGAATTTTCCAAAACACATGAAGTAATGCGGGCTAAACAAAAGGAGTTGAAAAGGCAGGGCATGGGTAACAAGCCTTTTGCAGCAGATGCCATCACTAACAGTGACATTGATTTGTTATACAAAACTAAACAACTGGGCTGTTCCACACCTGCATCGTTGATAAATACACTGTGGATGAACAACACTACACATTTCGGAATGAGAGGTGGTGGGGAAGAACACAGGGCACTGTGCTAGGGTGACATCCAACTCCATTATGACAATGACTTGCGTTTAGAATATATTGTTCATAACGAAAGGCAAACCAAAACACGCACAGGTGAAGACATGAATAACACACGAAACGGTCAACCAAGAATGTATGAAACCCCCAACAACAAAGCACGGTGCCCTGTTACAGCGTATAAACAATACAGAGACAACGTCCTTCAAACTTTTCCGCACCCCAGCATCCATTTTATTTAGCGACGATTACTCATGTCAACAACCCTACCCTTGATGATCAATGGTTTATTCAGGACCCATCGGTCGCAACAAAATTGGCCAACTGTTAAAAACCATGGCAAAAAAGGCTGAACTACCAGGGGTCGACGACAACAAACGCCTAACAAACACCAGCGCACGTAAACATTTGTGTCAGACACTTTTGGAAAACGATATTCCCGACACACAAGCTGTCATGTTTACCGTACACAAAAACATTCAGTCACTGAACAATTATCTCGTCATTACGAACAAAAAACAGCACGAAATTTCGTCTTTGTTGACGAATGCATCAACGACAACAATTGCAGAATTGCATTCACAATCGCTTACCACGTTTAGCTCGCCTGCCTCGAGCAACCGTCCCGCGATGGCGGCTGACAAAACTTTCAACGTGTCCACGTGTGCATCCTCGTTAGAGTCAATTTTCCACAATTCCAGCATTTACGGTGGAAAATTCAATATACACGTCCATGATAATTCCAATGATGGAAACAAACAACATCCACGAGCTCGGAAGGCTATCATCTATAGCGACAGTGATGAAGAATGACTTACCTAGCTTGACACATCTCTTCATCGTGTTTGTTGACAACGTAATGGCGTCAATCGACTTTCCGGCGGAAAACGAACTCTCGAACGAACATCACGTATTGAATAGACAAAGAAAGTTATTTACCGTTAAAAAATATTTTACTGTTAAATATATGAGGAAATTGTTATTAAATTCATTAAAAATATCTTCCGTTTGTTAGAACTATTTTTTTATGCGGACGGTTACATTTGTTTACAGTGAAGTTCATTACAACATTCCAATGACGTCACAGCGTGTGCAGTCTGTCTCAGCCCTAGGGCGGAGACAGATAAATCTAGCACTGGCAAAACGGGAGATAAATCTGTCAGGTGTGGGAGAAAAATAGGTGTTATGGAATGTTACTATACATTCAATTGGAACTCAGTGAAGAAACTGTTACAAAAGGTGTCCGTGGCCGTCCCTGTGGGGACAGGGGGTTAGAAACTGGGTTGTTGTGGTGTTCGATGGCGAACACATTTAAAAAGGTTTGAGCAGTGTGATAGATTTTAGGGAATTTCCCTTTAGCTCAGGGGTAGAGCGGCCGACTAAGAAGTCGGGGGTCACAGCTAGGTTTGATCCACTGCTCTGTTTCCTGTTACATTAACTCATCGACCCCTGGAGACACATTTGAGCTCTTCCAATTCAAAGGTTGGAATGGTTCATTATAAAATATCAGGGGTGAATGAGTTAATAACAAAGTAAAGGTTTAGTATAAAGTCTTTTATACCTGTAAGATCTGACAATATCAGTAGTTGTTAATGTAAACAATTACGTTTGAACCAGAAATCAAACCGATTCTGTCAGCCTCGTCTTTATATCTGTGTGACCTAGTCTGTGATCAGCATGATCATCGGCAACATTTTGTATTTATGTCTCTGATTTGTCATTAATTCATGGAGGTACCATTTATTGAGTTTTGCATTAGGGCCTTATATCAATGGTTTACACTACCTGACAGATTTATTAGTGAAAAATAAGTTGTTAGATTCAGAATAACCATTTATGGTTAATATATCATGGTAACCTTGATTAACAAGGTGCTAGGTGACAGAAGGATCATCTCTATAGCAATGAACAGGGTGTGGAGCTCAGGTGTTAGGAGGTAGAAGGGGCATCTCTATGGCAAAGAAAAGGGGGTGGAGCTCAGGTGTTAGGAGACAGTAGGGTCATCTCTATAGCAAAGAAAAGGGTGTGGAGCTCATGTGTTAGGAGACAGAAGGGTAATCTCTATAGCAATGAACAGGGTGTGGTGCTCAGGTGTTAGGATAGAGAAGGGTCATCTCTATGGCAATGAACAGGGTGTTGAGCTCAGGTGTTAGGAGACAGAAGGGTTTTCTCTATAGCAATGAACAGGGTGTGGAGCTCAGGAGTTAGGAGACAGAAGGGTCTTCTCTATGGCAAAGAAAAGGGTGTGGAACTCAGGTGTTAGGAGACAGTAGGGTCATCTCTATAGCAAAGAACAGGGTGTGGAGCTCAGGTGTTAGGAGGTAGAAGGGTTATCTCTATGGCAAAGAACAGGGTGTTGAACTCAGGTGTTAGGAGATAGAAGCGTCATCTCTATGGCAAAGAACAGGGTGTTGAACTCAGGTGTTAGGAGACAGTAGGGTCATCTCTATAGCAAAGAAAAGGGTGTGGAGCTCAGGGGTTAGGAGACAGAAGGGTCAACTCTATGGCAAAGAAAAGGGTGTGGAGCTCATGTGTTAGGAGACAGAAGGGTCTTCTCTATGGCAAAGAAAAGGGTGGGGAGCTCATGTGTTAGGAGACAGAAGGGTCTTCTCTATGGCAATGAACAGGGTGTTGAGCTCAGGTGTTAGGAGATAGAAGGGGCATCTCTATGGCAAAGAACAGGGTGTTGAACTCAGGTGTTAGGAGATAGAAGGGGCATCTCTATGGCAAAGAACAGGGTGTGGAGCTCAGGTATTAGGAGATAGAAGGGTCATCTCTATAGCAAAGAACAGGGTGTGGAGCTCAGGAGTTAGGAGACAGAAGGGTCAACTCTATGGCAAAGAAAAGGGTGGGGAGCTCAGGTGTTAGGAGAGAGAGAAGGGACATCTCTATAGCAATGAACAGGGTGTGGAGCTCAGGAGTTAGGAGACAGAAGGGTCAACTCTATGGCAAAGAAAAGGGTGTGGAGCTCAGGTGTTAGGAGAGAGAGAAGGGTCATCTCTATAGCAATGAACAGGGTGTGGTGCTCAGGTGTTAGGAGAGAGAAGGGTCATCTCTATGGCAAAGAACAGGGTGAGGAGCTCAGGTGTTAGGAGATAGAAGGGTCATCTCTATGGCAATGAACAGGGGGTGGAGCTCAGGTATTAGGAGATTGAAGGGTCATCTCTATGGCAAAGAACAGGGTGAGGAGCTCAGGTGTTAGGAGATAGAAGGGTCATCTCTATGGCAATGAACAGGGTGTGGAGCTCAGGGATTAGGAGATAGAAGGGTCATCTCTATGGCAAAGAACAGGGTGTGGAGCTCATGTGTTAGGTGACAGAAGGGTCATCTCTATAGCAATGAACAGGGTGTGGAGCTCACTAAAGCTCACACAGTTGCATGCATGTCCTGATATACCCTGTGTGCCTCAGTGGAATTAGTTCTGTAGGTCAGGGTGGTGTGGAGCCTGCCCTGACACCAATAATGAATACACTCTGCTAGCAATAATATAGAATGAAGAAAGCTAACCATCAATGTTCTCCAGGCTTGTGCTGGCGGGTCCCCAACCACTACCATCTCGCCATATTTGATTAAGATTATCAATACAGTTATATAATGAAGTTTTGATTATTAATGTAGGCTGGGTTTGATGTCGGAATCAATAAGGTTAGAGAGGGTTGTGTGTGCTGGACTGAACAGTTCACTGATTTACCGGCTAGATCCTACGTTAGTTTCACGTTACGGTTTCTCAGTCAGTTTTTATGGTTTGCGTGTATGATAGTTTTACATCACTCATAGATATTCTGCTATCAATTTTTCTGTCCAACCTTTTTGACTTTTTTCTCCGTGATGTGATGCTGAAACAAGGACACTCATTCCTCCCGAGAGTTCAAAGAACATAACATAAATTTCCTCTGATTCCAAGATGAAATATATCTGCTAGATGATATTATTGGCAATTTCCAAACCTTTTTATGAGCGGAAATGTATCAGTTTAAATTGGAGCACTGAAGAAATTGATATTTTGAATGGTGCCAATTGACATATTGTAAGATGCATAGCTTTGTATACCTATACTGTCATACACAGACTGGGCTATACTGTAGATAATTTTTTCTCAAGATTGTTGTTTTCAGAACTCAATCCTTGTAGACAGACAGTTTTTACAGAATCCTATGATACAAGACTAGAGTCAAAATTCTTTATTGTAAGAATAAATTATTAACATTGAATTAGATGTTAAACTCACCATAATGGGGTTACAATGATATGAAAGTGTTAACTTATCTATTTAATCATAAGACAAAGCCATTTTACTTTTACTTCATTGGTACAGATAATGCTTAGATGAAGATAATGATTCAGAAGTAACACCATACAATAATATTGCAGTTTTAGAAATAACTTTATTTAGATAATACAAGTTTAAGTTAATATTTTAGATACATATTTAGAAACAGAAACTACACAATAATAGCAGCGATTTATAATGGTCTTGTCAAGGTATAAATGATATTTACATCTTTTTAAAAGTGCTGTAGAGGTCAGATTCTTGTGAAAACAAGTAGATTTAGAATAGGGTGCATGATTACACACACTGATAATTTAAAATTAAATTTCACTTATGCATAACTCTTTTAACTTTATTTTTTGTGTGTGCCCAAAACCATAGTGAAATATTACTTGAGTTCTTTCAATGCAATGCATGTACCAGACTTCATTTATCCATTGGCATAGTGTTGTAATGGTTGTTCCTGGTTGTAAGGAAGTAAACAGCTAGATCCAGGTGATTCCCACGCACCGTACTGTGTTAAATGTATGATAAACACAACAGTTTGTACCCTTTACTGATCAGGGAAGCAAAACAGTCATGCTATTAGTGCTGTACTATAAATCTACAGGATGTGGACCGAAACTCTCAGAACGACTCCACGCTTGGGCTCCAATATTGTCTTTTGCACTCTTAAAGCAATAAAACTAATTACTGCAATAAAAGCTACAGAACATTGTATGTGTAATTACTGATGTTGAGTTAGTTGCGCGCTTGATTGCACATCATTCTGAGTGCTCTGTGACATGCTGTTAGACCAGGTCATGGCGCCACGACAACCATCCTCCATCTTGGTTATAGCTGCTCAACAAGTGCTCATCTGTCATCTGTGGGGGGGTTGATGCTATGATTTACTTTAGCGTGATCTAATATTGTAGCGGTATGATTAAAGTCGCGGTAGTGAGTGAGTGACAGAGCCCGTCTCAGGACTACCATTGAGGATTTCATCAAAGCCGTAATTATATTGGTGATGATGAATTGTGTGGCTGTGAACATACACGTAGAAGAAATTGTCTTGTAGGCTTGTTCTGATATTTGTACGAAATTGTCTTTGATGAAAAACATGTCAGTGTAAATTGAATCGGGCCGTGAACTGGCCGGGTTATCTGATGGTGACTTTAATTTTAATACGCAGACCTGCTGAGTATATTCTTGGTTACATTTCACCGAATTTAAAATATCAATCGTGAAAACTTCCAGTGTTGTGTGTGATCTCCAAACTATTAGCATAATGGTCTACATTAGGGGAAAACGGAGGTTCTCTCATGATCTCCGATGATCTCACTGTGTTTGTAGGATTCTGTTTCCGTTATTCCTTTGTCGTCTGTAATTGGTTGGATACTCAAACTGTAAAATATCAGCCTCACTCATCTCTAAAGCAGTAATTGTTGACAAATAACAGTAACACCCAGCTCATCAGATTGAGATTAAAATTCAAATTGAATTCTAAGGTTTAGCTGATATTATTAAATTCACACAAGCATATGCACTTTTCTTTGATAGGTTTGTTCATTCTAGTTTAGGAATCGTGATGAATTTAACAAATTTTATCTTTGAACAGAGTTAAAAGCGTTTCTACATTATGCAATTACTTTTGTGGATAATCAGCAAATTTCACTTTTCATCAAAGTACAGTTCGGTTCTCTTTTTAGTTCTATTTAAACATCAAAAATAATTTGTCACCGGTAGTGTTATCATTATATGAAACTTTTTTTGGACAGGAAGTGCTCTGAGAAATCCCCGAGGAAATCTAAAAAGTAAGTTTATATTCTGCTTTGATTACACATCATGTTTCATAATGCTTCATTGAGGACATTTCCTCGGTATTAACGTGTCTCGGTGAGTAGTTTATTGGCGTTTGTCTGGGAAGTCATTAAAACTTGGATTAGTTATGTATTTCTGCACATAATGGCTTGATGCACCCACATAAACACAATCCCAGAGATATTATATTCACAGTGACAATAAAAATAATAATAATAATTTGAGGTTCTTATATACATGTACCGCTTTATCATGACCTAGCTAGTTCGTAGGTTGACTCAAAGTGGTTCACAATATGAAGGACACATTTTTTTCATAGCATGAGGTCAACATTTATTCACAGTATTACGGAAACACTTTTCACAATATGAAGGAAACTCTTTTTCACAGCATGAGGGAAACACTTTTTCTTAGTAGGAGGGAAACACTTATTCACAATATGAAGGAAACATTTTTGTTCATGGTATGAGGGAAACGTTTATTCACAGTATGAGGGAAACATTTTTTACAAGATGATGGACATGCTTTTTCATAGTTTGAAGGAAACAAAACAATATGAGGGAAACATTTATTCACAGCATGAGGGAAACATTTATTCACAGTATGAGGGAATCAGTTTTTCCACAGTATAAGTAGCTAACAGTGAGTACTAACATGCTCATCCCTGCTAACTGTAGCTCTCAATCTTTGCCATGTACACACAATAAAGTACAATGTTATCAAACTGTTATATCTTTTCATGTTCAAAGCTAATCAATATAGCAATTCTTTACTGGAAAACAAAAATCTGTTTTATAATTATTAGTTTCTAACCAAGTGCCTCTTGGGTAATTCAATTTTATGTCACATGCGACAGTTATAGAATGATTAAATATTTTGTTTGCATTTTCAGAAAAAGTAAAATGTTCTGCTGCCAGGGTAATTTTAAAATGTTACATCAATTGGTTAAGTGGTTTTGATAGCAACTATGATGTGTGTATTATCAGCTAGCCAATAAAGTAATGATGATACCGGAGAAATATCAATGTAATTCGTTTACAGTAGCCTGGGGATCCAGCTTGGTAATTTAACACAACATATTGTTTGCAGTGTATTGTCTGCTGTGTAAGAATATAAAGTGACTATTTATCTGCGAGTGCAGCAGTAGTGTGGTAGGAAGGCTTCAGAGTCTGTATCCCAGTTATGCATGCTGTAAGGTGCATGGACTGTGACGTGTGCAGCACTGCACGCCATTGTCTCAAAAACCATAATGAATGATAAAACGTGACGGGCTAAATTTGTCCTGTTTCCTTTGATGTGATAGGTTGTCATTGACTGAAGCGGTCACTACTGATACATCATGTATAGGCCTCTATTGTAAAGGGGTAAATATAGAGACAGTCGCTGTACGCACACATTATAATCACATCTCCATTTTTAATTAATCGATGGATGGGTCAGCTGAGTACATGGACAAATTAAAATGTCTGATGGGAAAAATCTGTATAAGAAGAGAAAATAAAGAGTTCTTTTCTAATATGAGTAGTTTGGTCGAGGACATATGCTGAGTTATTTTGCATTGTGTTAGCTTAAAAAATGTAATAAATAAAATTTAACGGTTTTCCTGTTAAATACCTTTTATATTTCAATCTTATGACAGAATTTACTGATATTTTCACTGGTGCTTTGTACTCATGAAAAAAAATTATATTCTGCTGTACTCGTGAAATATATATGGTATTCAATCAGAAACCATTAAATATTCTCTGAATATAAATACAGTATATAGTTAACAATCTAAAGGAAATGTGAAAAATAAAAACAAATCTTTTCAAATAAATTCCCTATCAACCAGTGAAAATAGGTTTTTATTGAAAAAGATGTCTGATCTTAATACTTCACATAACTACCCACTCCACAATTCGAGTATAAAACACAAACCAAACGCAAAAAACAGGGACTAGTCACACAATTAAGTAATTACATTGATTGATCTGGGATTGGAGACATGTTTACATGAGGAACACAAGGAAGAGTGCGGTCGGAAATTTAATTAAAACTAAAGCCGGGCCTATATAGACATAAACCTTGCCTTCGGCAGGACAGGAGTACGATCTTCATTGTCACATCATCAAGGTTAGTTTACAGTCATTAATAAATAATATTATTGCAACTTTTGTAAACAACAAAATGTAGGATAATTTTGAATCAAATTGCTTCAGATAAAAATTTGGAGCTTAATTTTACTTTTGAAATCTTATATCAGTGCCAAACATAGGATTCATTAATGTGTTAAGCTTAAGCTTTCTAAAATCTTACATTAAATTGTTCTATGAATTAAATTTCAATTTATTTCAAGGAAATTTGGATACTAAATTATTCCACTAATCCAACAAGTTGTGGAAGAAAAAGAATTCTATGAATATAGATAAATTGCAAGTATTCTACTACATGTATTTGAATGTGAATAGAGAAAATTACTGAAGTCTGGTGGCAATGGGTCCCGTAATTCCTGTCAGAGAGGATTACCCGCGCAGGGCCTTCGCTTGGGGATCAATAACTTGGTATTATAAAGGGGAGATAATCCAGCCATGCACTCTTAGTTACTAGTCTTCATGAAATATACATGCACAAATGAAGAAGCTCTCTAACGAGTAGTCCCTAGTTTGTGCTTTAGGGTAGTATAAAGACATTATCACCAGTGACAAAATGGAAAGGTCAGCGTCACTAAGGTCTTGTGAGTGTTATGTCTATGGCCATGTATGGGAGTGACATAGCCACGGCCATATTAGCTGTAGACTGTTTCAGTCAACTTAATGATCCATTGATGATTGAGTGATTTATGACGGATAACTGGCTGCTGACACATTCCAGCAATTTGAATTCTGCAAGGCTCTTGTTGGTCTTCATGACCTGGCAAATTGTTTAGCGACTATGATGGGATGGACCCCAAGAGTCTGTGTTTGAAATCAAGCATTCTGGCGATTTACTGGTATACAATAAGGAAACGTATCCTGGGCCAGATCAGGAGATGTAAATAAAATATAATATTCTCAGTGTTTTTCTGGACAATCTATAGATAAATTTCTCTAAATGATCTTTCCTAACAAAGACAATGTCGTAGACAACTAGAAAACTACCCCTAACAGAATCGATAGCTGCTGGTAAACATCCACCGTCTACAAATTATTGGGTAGCCAGAAGCTTAAGGCTTGAGTTTATAGATACACACACTACCAGAAAATCTTGACTTGATTTTTTTTAGATATCATTATTGATTCTTGTACATAGAAATTGAATCAACCACATTTTTAATGCTTCTTTAAAAAATAGCACTGAGATTTTTCAAATTTCTTAAACCAACAAATTTGTTGCAGTGTTATGGTATAATCTGCTATGGTAGTAAGGCTAATATATGCTGAAGTTAAAAGATCTGATACAAAAAAAGTCCTGTGTGGTGTGTGCTACTGTGTGATCACAGTGGTTTTCGATGAGACAATAACAGCTATGGACACAGCGAAAAAACATCAATTCCTGCAATTATAAAAAGACAAGATGTCTGTGATCATCTGCAGAGACCTAGCTTCCAGATAGTTGTTGTAAATTTGGACCTTGGAGACCCTAACCTTCCCTTCCCAAAAAATACAATCCCTTGCTTGGTGTTTCTGTCCGAATGCTTGCACACTGCACCCAGTATGGCACTCCCAAAGAAATACTTCACTGGCAAAACCTGCATTTAAGGCCAGCTGGAGCCTGTCTGATTGGCTGATCTGGGAGCCAATTACTGCTGATCAGGAGGCTTCGGCTTGTCACCACCCTGATAATACAGAGGGATTCTACGAAGGTGAGATTCATGCCTGTCAAAACCAGTGTTTTGTTTGATTTCATCTTTATTACCCAGGAAAAATCTAATTCCAGGTTTACTCTCCAAGGAAATAAAGTATAAAATGAAGCTTTCTTTCCGCACTTTTGCCTTCAGTGATGGGTTCTTCCTGACTTCAGTGACATTGGATTCTGATGGTGTCTCTCTTGGTAGATGCGACAAACCAACACCCATCCTCAAATTACATAATTGGTGTCAGTGCCGCCACTTACGGTGGAACAAGCAAGAGGTGGTCGATAATTGGGAATAAACGCCAACAGTTGATACAAAAATTGGCTGCCATTTGAATTCCAGCACATAACAAACTAAAATTGCTAATCATTCTTGACTATACTTAGGCATTCCAGATGAACACCTTTCCTTATCAGAATTCAGAGTTTTAAGTCAATTTCTGTATTAAAGTGCATTGAAATACCTTACTCAATCAGACTGACGATCGAGAGTTAGTCATAAGTAGGTCACTTAGCTACTCCTTATCGGAACTTACACAGTGTTTCTGGGATAAGAAGAAAACATGTCCATCAATCATAATATAATAAATATAATAAAATGAGCACCTTTAAAACACATTTTTCAGGCAAATTGTGAAATGTGGCATTTCTTGAGCAGACAATAATGCCATAGAAGACACTTACAATTTCTGACAGACGACTTTCATATTCAATTTTTGTATGTTATTATAATAACTTTAAGAGTTCAGGGCAATTTTTTACTACCAAAATGTCAGAAATTTATTGTCAAATATAGTCATGATACCATGTTGGAATTTTACTTCATGGCTTCTTCATATCAAAAGACCTGTTGGCATCTCCAAACCGATGTCATCAATAACCATTAACAATCTATGCATGAGTGATTTCCCCTAAATGAGCTCTCCAGTCTACCATTCAGACTTTCCGCATCAGCAGTATGGTAAGCTGATGCAGACAGCGCTGTCCTTTATAGATGAGGAGACATAGGTGGCTGAGGCATGACTCAATAATACCCTACACAGGAAATTAATCGCTAGGTCTTCGTCTGTGTTCCCACTCCTAGTTGTGTTACAACTCCTTATTGGCATCGCGATTGAAATTCTGACTTAAAAGAGGGGGAAAATATCATTACAGCAATAGCCGAATTACCAAACAGCTGTCAGCCTTGCTGAATCTATATCGTCTACAAGGCTTTCAAACACTTTTGTGGATTCATATTACTATTATTTCATGATTTATTGAAGTCTTATAGAAAATAAATATCTGAATTAGAAAATTTACATTTCACAATTTGTTAGAAGTTTAAAAAAAAATAGAGGCAAACTGAAGCATTTTTAAGCCCACCAAACTGAATTGAAATTGGAACACTGTGATGCAAAGTGTTTATTTTTTTTATTTTACACCATCAAAGATTACAATGATTTATAAGAATGGAGAACGATTGTGAAGTAGAGGTATCACGTCAGGACCCACTGTAAAGACTTCTCTTGAAATGTGAGGATAAAAGTATTCTTTCGACCCATTAGCTTCAAGTTTGATCTTAACATTTACAGCATATAGTCATGTGTCTGTGCATCAGCGACTTGTATAACAGGCAATTCTATCTACTCAGGACTCGGAGCCCTGTGTATTACAGACTTGAAGTCCTGCAGCAAACAGCCCTACCATGCAGCTAGAAATGTTTCTGATTGATTCTTGAAGATAAGATTTCAGTTAAATTCCATGACGATGGCGATGAATTGTAATGACATTTCAAATTACAAAATCTCATAATTCTCAACTTACAAATGGAATAAGAAGTATTATTGTTTGATGGTTGAGTTATGGAGTTGATGTAAATGTCGTCCTCATCCTCGTCGTCGTGGTAATGTCTGTTTCCTAGTTTCAGGGAAATCCTACTCGAGAGAGGAGGCTGCAGTCAGCACTAGACACCATTACATTGCAACATATAATTATATTGTAGTAAATGATAGCATTCCAAATGAAATACTGGTGAAAATGTAATGAAATTTTATCTTACTTGCAATCATTTTAAAATAAAGTAATTATAAAAAAAAACAATGATATATAGAAAGTTATATCTGAAGCTGGAAGTATTCTGGCCAGAGACTATATATTGTATAGATTTATGTTGGACTGTTTTCAAATAACTGGTCCTAAAATCTTATCTGAGAACAATATTGATATTTCTGAACCCTTGTGGTAAAACTTGAAACTGTGACAATTTAAATGTTTAAATTTGAAAATGATGTATATTGTGAAAGACGTATTTTGTCCCGAGTATGATAATGTGGTAGGTAGCAGACACGAATATGACAGTTAAAGAATGGGAGGTGTTTTGTTTGGAGCCATATTTGTGCTGAGATTATGCATCTTGTTGACTGTCAGAAACGGACTGCTTCACAAAGCGTTCAGCGGGACCATTGCCTATGTGCATTAGAAACTCTGACGTGCATTCTAAATCAGAAGTAAGGGGATTATCCTCAGACTTGAAGCCTCCCTGCGGCCTCGTAAATTTCCTTAACTGTGCAAAACATGGGCAAATTTTCACCATTGCATTGGTGTGAGATACTAGATCGACACACACAAAATATAATGATGGCATTCACAGGAATTTTCTCCCAAGATTTGCGTGAATCTGCGGAGTTGTCCCCAAAATGTGAGTCATAAGCATTCCGTCTTCAATAAATGTCAATGAAGATTTGATAAATGGTCGTTTTTGCCAGGAAGTTTTACCAATCAGGGGTGGTACAATTATTATAAATCATCTCCTACTTTTGCCCTGTATTTAGGCTGAGCTGTTTCCTGTGAAAACAGCAGGGAGATACATACTGAGGGTTTCAACAACATGGTGTCTGGGGTACAGACTGGAAGCTTTTTAGGGATTAATTCATGTTATAAAAACATTGCTGTCATTATGGATTACAAGGATAAACTGTTTTTCCTACACAAAGACTAATTATGGTACAACCTCTGTGCGACAGAATTATATCTATATTGTCACAAGAATGTATACACGCAATAGATGAATTAGGCAGCATATCACACAGACATGAGGTTGAAGTTGTTCCCTAACAAATTGATTGAGTTCATGACATCGTTAACAGTTTTTGCCTTGACAAGCATGTAGATGATTCACATAGGCTATGGAAGAATTTAAACAGTCTAATTGTCATGAATAGACAAATGGCATAAAGAATTAATGATTTTAGAATTAACCCATCCGCCGATGAATCACAGATGCTTTGAGAAACACACTTTTTATTCCTCCCGACCTTATGGAGTGATTTATTTAAATATTTCTACAGACCTCAGCATCAGCATCATGAACAATAAGTTTTCATAGTATAAGGTAGTGACTTTGGTAGAGGTTAGGTGGAGGTTCTAACATGACCTTGTTAGAGGTCAGCTTAGGTGGAGGTTCTAACATGACCTATGAAGGGGTCACTAGACAGGTTCTAACATGACATATGAAGGGGTCACTAGACAGGTTCTAACATGACATATGAAGGGGTCACTAGACAGGTTCTAACATGACATATGAAGGGGTCACTAGACAGGTTCTAACATGACCTATGCAGGGGTCACTAGACAGGTTCTAACATGACCTATGCAGGGGTCACTAGACAGGTTCTAACATGACCTATGCAGGGGTCACTAGACAGGTTCTAACATGACCTATGAAGGGATCACTAGACAGGTTCTAACATGACCTATGAAGGGATCACTAGACAGGTTCTAACATGACCTATGAAGGGGGCACTAGACAGGTTCTAACTTGACCTATGAAGGGGTCACTAGACAGGTTCTAACGTGACCTATGAAGGGGTCACTAGACAGGTTCTAACATGACCTATGAAGGGATCACTAGACAGGTTCTAACATGACCTATGAAGGGGGCACTAGACAGGTTCTAACTTGACCTATGAAGGGGTCACTAGACAGGCCGGTTCTTACATGACCTATGAAGGGGTCATGATCACTAGACAGGTTTTCACATTGGTAGAGGTAAACGTTCTAATTTGAGCTAGGTGAGGATCAGTAGAGATGGAGTTTCTATTGTGATCTTTGTAGACTATGGGTCACTATAGACATTGAGGTTCAAACATGACCTTGTTAAAGGTCGACAGCTTAGGTAAAGTTCTTACCTTACCTTTGTAGGGGTCATTAGACATTGAGGTTCTATAGCATGACCTTGGAAGAGGTCATCTGAGGTAGGGGTTCTTGTGTGACCTTTGTAGGGGCCTCTAGGCATTCTGGTTCTTCAATTGGTAGAAGTCAGTAGAAGTGAAGGTTCTAATTTGACCCTGGTGGGTGGGGATCAGTAGAATTGGAGCTACTTATGTGACCTTGATAGAGGTCAGTAGAGGTCAGCCTATAGCTAGGTGGAGGCTCCATGTCCTTTGTAGAGGTCACTAGACAGTCAGGTTCTAACATGACCTGGGTAGAGGTCAACTTAAGTGGATCGAGGCTCCAACATGACCTTTGTATGGGTCACTGGACATTGAGGTTCTAACATTTGTAGAGGTCAGTACCATACCACTGTTTTGTCATTTTATGGAAGAGAGCAAAATGATTTGTTGTCTTCTTTAACTCCAAAATGAGTCAATCAATACCTGTCTTCTTTAACTCCAAAATGTGTCATTTGACATGTGTCTTCTTCAACTTCTCAATGAGTCAACATTTGCCTTATTTAACTCCTAAATGAGTCAATATCGAAGGAGAATGGCTACAATCAAATAAATAAATTTGAATTTAAGATTTGATTTCAATTTTTGAATGTCTACTGTGGCAATTTATAAAAACCGTGAAATAATTGGATGACCTAGAGCGTTGTTAAGAAGCCATCTTTTGCTGACTGTTGCTTATTAGTTGGCTACAGTGTTTGGAGCCAGCCATTTGTCCTAAGGGTAAGATTAGAACAAATGTAATAGAGCATTGTCTACTCAGACACAGGTAGCCTCCTTCTGGTCAGCCAACCTGTCTGACTTCCCACCTTGGGCGCTACTTACAAAATGTCTTACACAACAGTTGCGATTGGCTGATGCCAATTGGATTTGGGGGAAACTATCATTGCTTTCACAGCTGGTACTGGCATCAAA
This sequence comes from Mizuhopecten yessoensis, assembly GCF_002113885.1. Lineage (NCBI taxonomy): Eukaryota > Metazoa > Mollusca > Bivalvia > Pectinida > Pectinidae > Mizuhopecten > Mizuhopecten yessoensis. Next base: position 158,671 of record NW_018479996.1, on the reverse strand, counting down.
ACAAATTAGTCCATCTAAATATGTTGTAAGGGGGCACAGCATTTCAGACAGGAGACAGGACATTGTGGATTGAAATCTTGCCAGGAATACAGAAATACTATTTACGTCATATAAGTGTATATACAGGCCATCAGAAATGTCTTTACTCAACCAGTGATTATGTCATAGCTTAGATCATCCAATAACTGTTGTTGTCCTTCAATTTGTTTTACCTTATTCACAAAAAATATATAATGCGAATCAGTTAAGTGAATGGTTGGACCGAGACATTTTTAATTGTCATTTCTATTAAAAGTTGTAATGCTGTTTATATAGTAATTTATTTAGTTATTGCAATTTGATGCTTTATTAAATATAGCCCATGGTAGTACTAACAGTATTACTAAATCCTACTCTTTGCCATAAAACCATATGTATTTCTCTTGCTGTGATATCTCTATGGCAGGAACAAATAGTGGTCATCGCTATCATGACCAATTAACTCATTCACCCCTGAAATTTCATAATGAACTATTCCAAACTTTGAATGGGAAGGGTTCAAATGTGTCTTCAGGGGTGAATGAGTAATGGTAAATGACATCCTTGTTTATGCATGAAGTCATATCTTTTTCTTTATATAAACAGTCTGTAGAATCTTGCTCCTTGAAGAGATAAAAGTGCTAAAGGCAGTGTTTTCAAGAATTTGTTCAAATAAGGATAACTTTACTGCTGTTATTATATATTCCTTCTTATTTTTTTTTTACTTTAAGCCAATTTTATCAAACAGAAATTAAATTAAGATTGTCCTGGAATATTTGGAATAACATTATGGCATAAGACTTTTTATGATTTAAAATTAGAACAGAAGTAAGATTTGGACAAGCTCTGTTCATTTCAATTATCTCAATCTGAGTCAAAATGTCAAATCTGATGATGTACAAAAATAGAACTAATAATGTTCGGAGCGCTAGCCCCCCTACAATTCTGAGGGTTAATATGACCGGAGGAGACCGAGATACTGAGATGTGGGTGTGGGATGTTGGTCTAACAAGACATCCACATCGCTGATCTCAATGACGCAGGTTGCTGTTTTGACAAAACCATGGAAAAAGACGAATGTGGGCACTTGATTGATTTTTGGAAACATTAATCAGTTTGACCTATGGGCGCGGCATTGAGGCGTCCCAGAGGTGCGACTGTGGGCACAGATAACAGCAAATAACCACAGGATAGGATTCCCCCTCGCCTCACCATAGTGTAATTGTATAATAACAGTGTATTGTGTGCCGTGATATTTTCTTAATTGACATATTGCACGTCAATGTAGATACTGATGGGGGATGTTATTTTGTGGTAAGGTATGTTATGTGTGTTTCAGCGGTCTCTCTGGGATCATTTGCTTGCCGTTCTTGGTATTCCACATCTTAACTTCAATATATCTTCTCGTATTTCTTTTTTTTAAGCAATATCAGTGTTTTTTTTATTGTCTCTTTGTTCATTTGTCTGTTGGAAGGTTTTGTTGCAGTTGTGAAATTTTCTGTCATTTAGATATTTTTAACGCTTATTCTGTCGAAGGCAATTTCGTATCAAATGAACGATTGTATTCTGAGGGAGACAAGAACAGTGACAACTTCACAGAGGAATCTCGTCTACTACTTAATCTTATTTTACATACAAGTAAGGTATGACCGAACAGTAATCCTTGTGTATCTCAACCTGACAATGGAGGGGCTGCAGTACTGGCCAAGTGGTTAAAGCAACTGACCGTCTACGATTACTAGCCCTTAATTACCACTGGGTCACAGGTTTAAGGGCTACATGGGGGCAGTTGCCTGGAGGTGATGGCTACGACAAGTCAGTTGTTTTCTCTGGGTACTCCTGTTTTCCTCCATCACAAAATAAACTGGCCTGTCCTTAAATTACCATAGCTGTTAATCTGACATTATGCACTTACAAACCAAACCAAAATCTTGCTAAAGTTATTTTTGCCGAGTTCTGCCTCAAAATAATTAAACTATTAACACAATACATTTTGAGACACTATCTCCAGAGGTACAATGCCAGTTGCTCTTGACACGACAATGTGTCTATCAGCCTAATGGCTCCTAGCATTGTCAATTGCTGTAGACCTCAAAGGCACAATAACGGTATTACAGGTATTCTTGTTATAGGATATAGACCAACTTGTTAAACTGTGTCTTCAGCCAGACCTGGAACCATTCTCTAGCTTCCCTTTAAAACACACACAACATGCTACTCTGAAGATGTAATCAATTTTCGAATGTCTGGAGGGAATATAACTTGACAGAATAGATAAGCTCATTGTACGAACATATCAGCATCATCATATTTGTTCAGTTTGAATTAAAACAGCATGAAATTTGTTTATCTTAGCAATAATCATCCATAAATGATACATACATTCAAAGTCAATCAGTTTTATATGCCTATAGAGTATGTAGCCTCACAGCTAATTCAATATACATTAGTCAGAGGGAGGCTGAAGTAGGCCATGATAGACCTATTATGTGACCTCCCTGCATGCCCCCCCTCCCCCCCCCCCCACACTTACTCTACTCCATCCTATTAACACTTAACGTGTACAGTTATCCCCCTCCCCCTCCCTGCCCCTCCCTGCCCCCTCCCACTCCTACTCCTACTCCCACTCTGATGAATGAATTACTTCTGAAAGTATAGAATACAGATAAGCCAGACATTTTATATGCTCTGATAGTGCCACATGAGCCATAAATTTTAATTTAATATGAAATTCAGATGTTTGGGTGTTTCAATGCCTCACTGAGTATAAAGAGGATGAAGGTCTTAAGCTACCACCCACAAGGTTTAGAACGTGAAATGTATGTACCATAAGTTAAATAAGCTTTTGTGTTAAAAACAGGTTTTGACAAATTCCTCTTCATCTTTGCATTAAATTGCACAATATATAGAGTTTCCTACATTGTGATCACATGTAGATTTAATAGCAATCCTTTGTGCCTGCAACAAATTAAAAACTAATTCAAGAATATTATTCAAGATAAGATGAACTCTTGCAGTACAGAGTTTGATAAATTCCACAAGTAAAACAAATATTTTAGCTCATTTTATAATGTGATAAGATCTCTCCACAGCAGAAACAGATTTTTTAAGAAGGAAATAATTCTGTGAATGAAAGAAATGTTTTCTTTCCAAAAATATAGCTAAATGATTATAAACAGAGAGTATCTGAAAGGTGCCTTGATTGTTGATTTGTTGATAAGGGTTCCTAAATCAGCTTCTATGCTTTCCGTTTTAGAGTTTTATGTGGTTCGCTATTTCTGTATTCAAAATGGCTTCATTGTGTGTCCAAACTGTACATGTCTGTGAAGCTTTGAAAGCCAAGTTTAAAAAAAAAAGTAACAAGCGAATTACCTCAAATTATCATTACTCTGTATAATTATTCGAAATATAATTTTTGAAATTTTTCTTAATTTGTGTGATTATGTATATGACATATAAAAAAAAAATGAATTTATTGAATCTGTTAGTTCCATGGCATTTATTTGTCCACAACTCTTTCAGAGATGTTATTGCAAGATATAATAGGATGCATATTTGAAATTTCTATTCAGTAAATTTCCATTGTGGCAGACTTTAATTGTACAAACCTAGGACTACTTTCACCTTCTAGCTTTGCGCTAGAGGGAATTTCCCTTTAGCTCAATCGGTAGAGCTGCGGACTGGGAAGCTGGGGGTCGCTGGTTCGATCCCTGATGAAAGTACACGTTACTCCCTTTCTTGTTACACATACATAACCATTTAGGCACTTATAAAATGCGGTTCAATATGGAAGACTACAAGCGTCTGAATTAAGTATCATTTGGAAATTGAGAATTTTAATTGCTGGTAAATATGTGGCCATTGATGTCAAAAATTAAAAACATAATGCAAGTGTGATCAGACCATACAGCTTATTTAGTGTCGATTGGAACCTTGGGTCCATTGTGATGTAACACCTTAACCCAAGGACTTCTTGTTTTGTTTTGTTTTATTTCTTAACTATTGATTGACATTATAATTGACTAATTTCTATAAAGTGGCTGGTATTTGTACCTTATCATATCTGGTCTACACTGGGAACCTGTTCTCTTTAACATAACAGAGTGCAGTTATGTGAGCAGTTGTGATTAATTGGTACGATGTATGTATGTGGGGTCCAAATATGGCTTGGTAGGGGGTGAGTCAATAGTAATTATTTCGTAATTAACACATTGACAGAGTAATGAAGCTTAATAACAGCTCAGCTCGGTAACACTGATAAACAATCTAGTTTACCGCTTCACAAATTCAAAATCGTTATGACACGTTAACAATGATGTCATGCCCGCATCAATACAATTATCGTCGTAAATTCAACATTCTAACAAACTATTATATAAATATATTTTAATTGTGTCAATTCTCTACTATTTCAAATGTAACAAAATACATCTATGCCTGACTAGAATGTGTTGTCACCAATCCAATATTTAAACTTCCTTTATATGTACAAAAGCTTTTCACATGGTCAGAAATGTTGCTTTTCAAAGACCAGTTTGCAGCAGCGCTACTGTTTTATAAAAATATCTTTATTACAGTAAGTTATATAGGGGTAGATTTTGGAAAAGTGTTGTGCCTGTATGTCTTATTAGGACGAACTCTAGATGGATGCTCCACTGAAATTGAGCTACCTGCAGGTCACTGACGATTGACCCAGTCAAGTGTTGCTGCATTTCAACCTTTTTCTAAGTCTTTGCCCCTGCAGAAGACAGCTATTTACAACCCAGATTTAGGTATCCCCTTGCCAGACATTCACCCAGTGCTTGAAACATTAAGGGTTGGCAGACTTGCCAATTTTTCAACGGGAAAAAAAGAAATGCAATTGCCAGACTGGGATTCAAACCTTGACCTTCCAAACTCTAAATAATTACTGTACTAATTGAGCTACCTGGTCGCCAACGATGGACCCAGTCCAGTTCAAGTGCAAGTTAATGATGCTTAATCATTCTTAAAATCATCATGAACCCAATTTTAAAGAAAGAGATGACAACTTCTATTTTTACTACCTTTGTTATAATAAAAAAAATATGATATCAACATCAGTCATTTTGGGTCAAACTCGAAATGTTTGTTCTTTTCTCATTACTGTACAATCATGAGAGAGCATTTAAAGAAAACTCCGATTCCACTTTAAGGAAAGCAAGAACGAGTGGAATCGGTGTTCAGGATTCAGCTGTTTTTCATATTTATAAAAACATAATCAGACATCAACCAGGCAATTTCTCAGCTTTATGTGTGATGATGAAATGTATGATCTGTGATGTCAGAAAATAAACCTCACACTATTACATCTTATTACGTGGTTTGTAAAGGATCTTTTAAGTATGATCATAGTCATAAATCTCCTTGGCAATCAAATTAGTTTTAATCTATATCCAGTACTATTTTGTCGAAAGGGTTATAAAACCCTACCTTGACAGCCTGGAGATTAAACGTAGGTTGTAGGAGGGTCTATAAAACCCTACCTTGACAGCTCGGAGATAAAACGTAGGTTGTAGGATGATCTATAAAACCCGTCGCTGACAGCTTATTGTTTTAGTGGCTGATTTTAGGATGTCACTTTTGAGGATAACCATTATAAGGTGACGTTTATCAGCATTCTGTCAATATTTATCAAATTAACATACAAGGATGGGAGAGCCAGCACTTAAATGCACGCACAGTTTAAAATGACCAATAAATTGGTTCGTCTATGGAACTAGACATGTGATGATATAGGGCGATGGCTCTGTACAAATTTAGGACACAGCACTTCCAACATTTGTCTTGAAGGTCTCGAGTCAATAATAACTCTCGGAAAACACTTTAAATGGTTATTATTACACTTGTACTTGATTAATGTTACAAACATTTTGATTGTTTGTCAAATATTAGACAATTTTTCATTTAGAATTTAAAGATATCCAATATTTTAATGATATTTTATCAGTCACAGTACACACAAATTAAGATTCGTGGCTTGTGGCTTAAAATAGAAATATTTCCTTTTAGGTATTATTTGATACAGTCCTTTTTCATTTTGTAATCTGTTTTATCTCATCAAATTTTGTGGATGGTTGAAATTAAAATGATAAGAATGTCAAGGAGTCCTGCATGAAAACATTGCAAAATTTACAGAGACTAAATGAGCGATTTGTATATATGAATATATGAACTTTATTTATTTTACAACAATTATGAAACAAGTCATTACAACTTATATTAATCTCTTTTGTTGGCCTGGTTGCTAGCATGCTGGGGATATTAATGTGGGAGGTAACAGGAGTATATGGAGAAAACCAACGTGGTCGAGTAGGTGGACCCATATACCTTAATTTTCACGTCTGATCAGGGAATCGAACCAAGCCGCCTTCGTAAAAGGGGGTGAATAATCTACTGAGCCACCCGACCACCTGACCACCCGATTTGTATTTGTATTTGTATGAACAACATAAAGAATGCTCAACTGAACTAGATAACATTATATTACACATCTCTATGGTGTCAATATGTATGTACAAAGACGACAATGTACTACCATACTACAGGGTATATGTAAGGGTCAGTGGTTTTCTCCGAGTTCCCTACTTAAACATTCTGTGAGTTTATAGGGTTTACTTACTGCTAATTGCGTTTGAATTTATTATGTGGTGATCAGATGGGATGTATGCATGGCTGACAGTACCAAATTAAAGAGTGTTATTGGGTGTGGAGGCCGGGACCTGATGGGTACATTACTTCAAAGGTTAATAGCTTTGCTTGTAATGTGCATGGAAATATCTACAAGGACTAGACATGTTTAGGATTCAGATGTATAGGACTTTAGCCAGGGATATTTATCTTCTGACAAGTTACAATGTGTATTTTTTTTATTTGTCATCCCACAAAAAATTGTAAGTCGGCCCATTAGATCTTCTTTTAGGATTTTTTGAATTCTTTCTAAGTTTGTATTCAGATGATAGGTAAACATTGTACTGACATCTGTCTGAACTGATGTAGGATGTAACAACTAACATGATTTTTCCATGTCTAGCATGCCAGCTACCAAATTGCAAGCTCATTCTGTATGTATTTCCCTTGATTCATTTGTAGGCTAGCAGAAGAATTAGGAGATATGCTGTGAAAAAATCAGAGAAATAGTGGGCAATTAATCACAGACCTTGAATTGTCTAGATGGATTTCTACCATTATTTTACCTGGAAATATTGAAAAAAAGTAGTAAAAAAGTAGAGAATGCAAGTGATCATGATGACGCTAATTACTTGTCAAATCCCCGTCATTTGGAATAAATCTCCAAATGTTTATTTCTCATTTACGACCCTTGAAGCAGCTAATGCCCTTCATCATCTTTTGCTTAGATTTAATTAATCTATTGCTCATAATTGCTTAAACTATGACATTTTACATTATTACTTTGTTAAATAGGGGTCATTGTTTATGCTTTTCGGATCTTAATAGAACTCCAAACTCAATATTTGGTCAAACCCTATGGACACACCTTAATGTCAGTCAAAACAGGTGGAGATGAGATGTTTGTTTTTATTTAAACTGATTTGGAACTCTCCTGCTTCCTAAAGGACCCCACCTCCCACTGATATAGACATGTACAGAACCTCTTAGGTCACAAAGACAATGGATTGCAGAGTAAATTTGGAACACGTTTCCAGAAATAGTCTCCTGAAATAAAAAAAATCTGTGTGGTTTATGAGCAGGATGTACCATCCCCACTGGTAAATCTTAGAACTAACAGCTAGAAATGTACGGCTGTCTTCTCTGTAGCTTCCATGGCTTAGATGTACTGAGGGAATAGAACAAACGATTCATTTAGCTTCATTAATATTCACAGGGGTATTACATCCCTCACACATATTCCGCATTAGTGAGGCCATTTATGTATTCCGTACAGTCGCCTCAGCGCAACTTTGTTTAGTCATGATGATTTTTAATTCAGTGGAAATTGTCTGTCAGGTTGCTTTGTCACTGTCAGTGTGAAAGATGTCCTCGGCGTTTTACATAGCCAGTAACAATGTTTATTGTGTTTTAACACTTGTCTCTACCTGTTAGCTCTAACTTCTGGAAATGTCTCAAGTTTTTGACAGAAGAAGTTAAGAGTGTGCCTACGTTCTTGACACTTGTAATGAGAAGTGCTATAAAGTATGTATCACTGTAAGTCTGTACTAGAACAGTGCCTTATATCTTTGTCTCTTACAAGTCTGAATGTTTTTCTGTTGAAAATTTCCATTTATTCATTTATTTTTCCATTTATTTTGCCTTTATACACCCTGATAAGACTGCCTGTTCAGTGATGTATAAATCCAGGTTACAGTACTAGTATTACTGTAAATTTATTACATATTAGACATTTGGTCTTTAGATGGATTTAAAGGTGTGTCTTCGAGATCTTTGTCAATTTTTTGAAATTTCATAAAAGACAAGATAAAGGAATATTATACATCTGTTAACTTAATTGTTTTAAAGGTTTTGAGATCAGATGGAATATGGTATATGCTACCGTTTAGTGATCATGAATTGGTTACAATGTAATTTTGCTTTGAGGTCAGAGGGTATATAGTATGCAAAATGAGATTAGAGGTTATATATGGTATATGCCATGGTTTTGAGATTAGAGGTTATGTATGGTGTGCCATGGTTTTGAGATCACCAACATTATGCTATGTGATATATGGTGTGTAGGTTACTAGTTTGGTTTAGAAGAAATATTTTTTTTAGAATGAATTGTCTGAATTCTTCTACATTACAAGGGATCCTGCTGTTACCTGAGTTTGTTTGAACTTGCATTGTAAGCAATTGTTTTCTTGAAATGAAACTAATTTGTGAGACCCGTGTACCTGTTACCGTAGACTGAGTTTACACAACCAATACCATGACAGTCAGTGTAAAGATAGGAGATGTACATGTATGATGAGAGATCCTTGGAAGTCGGAGTAAAACACAACACAGGCATGTATTTTGATTGTGACTCGCTATACTCTAGCTCACTGACAACCAACATCTGAATCCCGTCTACCTGATCTGTAGCAACTTTTTGTCGATTATTTGGTTTGTAAATAATTTACTTACCAGCCAGGGTTGATCTAAAGGCAGACATAACAGAAATTCAATTTCGTGAAAAATGGCACAGGAATGAGGAAATTGAAGCATCATGCAGCTTCACATGCTAATACAGTATGTCATGGAATCACGAGATGAGAGCTTCATCATACCCGGAATCCTACCATCCCTATAAAGGTACAACTACAATGTATTACTGTGGCAGCTAGTCTTTAGGAACATGGATCTGTTCCTGTATCGGAATAAGTAGAGCCGACATGCAATATTTGTGATGTCTTTCTGGTCGTAGTGTCTGCTGGTGTATGTGATGCCGTGAGTGACTGGGAACATAACCTGAACCTTGACTTAAGCTATACTCCTCTTTTTTTTTTGTATCGCTATTTTTTTTAATTATCTAGATTTTGCTGTATTGACAAAACAAGAATTCTTCAAATATAAAATTAGCAAAGGACTGATCAATGTTCCTGTAAAACAGGTTCTTCACTGTTTTTAAATCTCTTAGAAACATTTCCTGATCTGATAGGCGTATTGATATACATTTGGAATATGAGTCGGGGTTATACAATCCAGTAACACTAGAAGAAGATGCACATATTAGGCTTAGAAAAACAAGGATTTACAAATTTTGCTCTCACAGCAAATTGAAGTACAATGTTTTTGACTGTCTAATTTGTCAAAACTAAGCTTTATCACCATTAGAATAGGAACACAGACTTCTTTCTCTAAGTCTGGAGGATTGTAAATTCAGGGTTTACTTTCTGGCTTCCGTTATTGTGATGCATATACGTTGTACCGGAGCTCTTTAATTCCACTGATATGAAAACTTTAAGGCATTCACGCAATGTTGCATATTAGTGTTGAGCAATATATAACATTTTAAATCCCAACACTAAAAACACTTCTGTGTAAATTTAACTTTAATTAATAAATCACTGACATGAGTTTTACATGATTTTGCAATTTATTAGACTTAAGCAGTGCCTTAAACAAATACTAAGATTTCCTCAAAATTCACTTTTCTAGTAAACTATTCCCAGGGAACTAAAGTGACACCAAAGCAGAGCAGAATACAACATGAAAACAAAAAGAAAACAGTAAACAGTGTTCTTGTAAATTGCATGATTGATATTTTTTAATGTATCTAGCAAGAGGCTACACCATAGTTCAGCTGCTGGAGCCTTAGACAGGAGATAACAGGTCCACACTCATTTGTGAGCACTATGTTTGTGTGAGTTAAGACATCACCCAGATATAATACATTATACTTCCTATGTTATAGAGAAATATTAAAGATGTTCGAAATGTGGAAAAAGGATATGGATGGATAAAGATTTTCTGTACAGTAATGAAAGAATCTATACTGTATCTGGTACAAATATATAGTACAGTGTTTATGTGATAATAGGGATGTAAAAATCTAGCTATACTACAACTGGTATATATATAATATATGTAAGTAATAGAGATATATAAACCTAGCTATACTATATGGCTTGAGTTTATATATAGTATATGTAGGTACTAAAGATACAAAAACCTAGCTATACTATGCCTGGTGTACATAGTATGTATATATATAAACCTAGCTATACTATATGGCTTGAGTTTATATATAATATATGTAGGTACTAAAGATACAAATACCTAGCTATACTAGGGCTGGTGTACATAGTATATATATCTATAAACCTAACTATACTATGGCTGGTGTATATAGTATGTAAATCTATAAACCTAGCTATAATATGGCTGATGTACATAGTATGTATATATATAAACCTAGCTATACTATGGCTGGTGTACATAGTATGTATATATATAAACCTAGCGATACTATGGCTGGTGTACATAGTATATATATCTATAAACCTAACTATACTATGGCTGGTGTATATAGTATATATATTTATAAACCTAGCGATACTATGGCTGGTGTATATAGTATATATATTTATAAACCTAGCTATACTATGGCTGGTGTACATAGTATATATATCTATAAACCTAGCTATACTATGGCTGGTGTATATAGTATATATATCTATAAACCTAGCTATACTATGGCTGATGTACATAGTATGTATATATATAAACCTAGCTATACTATGGCTGGTGTATATAGTATGTATATCTATAAACCTAACTATACTATGGCTGGTGTATATAGTATATATATTTATAAACCTAGCTATACTATGGCTGGTGTATATAGTATATATATCTATAAACCTAGCTATAATATGGCTGGTGTATATAGTATATATATTTATAAACCTAGCTATACTATGGCTGGTGTATATAGTATATATATCTATAAACCTAGCTATAATATGGCTGGTGTATATAGTATATATATTTATAAACCTAGCTATACTATGGCTGGTGTATATAGTATATATATCTATAAACCTAGCTATAATATGGCTGGTGTATATAGTATACATATTTATAAACCTAGCTATACTATGGCTGGTGTACATAGTATATATATCTATAAACCTAGCTATACTATGGCTGGTGTATATAGTATATATATCTATAAACCTAACTATACTATGGCTGGTGTACATAGTATATATATTTATAAACCTAGCTATACTATGGCTGGTGTATATAGTATATATATCTATAAACCTAGCTATACTATGGCTGGTGTACATAGTATGTATATATATAAACCTAGCTATACTATGGCTGGTGTATATAGTATGTATATCTATAAACCTAGCTATACTATGGCTGGTGTATATAGTATATATATCTATAAACCTAGCTATACTATGGCTGGTGTATATAGTATATATATCTATAAACCTAGCTATACTATGGCTGGTGTATATAGTATATATATCTATAAACCTAGCTATACTATGGCTGGTGTATATAGTATATATATCTATAAACCTAGCTATACTATGGCTGGTGTATATAGTATATATATCTATAAACCTAGCTATACTATGGCTGGTGTATATAGTATATATATCTATAAACCTAGCTATACTATGGCTGGTGTATATAGTATACATATCTATAAACCTAGCTATACTATGGCTGGTGTATATAGTATATATATCTATAAACCTAGCTATACTATGGCTGGTGTATATAGTATATATATCTATAAACCTAGCTATACTATGGCTGGTGTATATAGTATATATATCTATAAACCTAGCTATACTATGGCTGGTGTATATAGTATATATATCTATAAACCTAGCTATACTATGGCTGGTGTATATAGTATGTTTATCTATAAACCTAGCTATACTATTGCTGGTGTACATAGTATGTATATATATAAACCTAGCTATACTATGGCTGGTGTATATAGTATATATATATATAAACCTAGCTATACTAGGGCTGGTGTATATAGTATATATATCTATAAACCTAGCTATACTATGGCTGGTGTATATAGTATATATATATATAAACCTAGCTATACTAGGGCTGGGGTATATAGTATATATATCTATAAATCTAGCTATACTATGGCTGGGGTATATAGTATGTTTATCTATAAACCTAGCTATACTATTGCTGATGTACATACTATGTATATCTATAAACCTAGCTATACTATGGCTGACATACATACGTCTTCTTAAATGTATTGTCTTTCCTGCTAAAGTTATGAAAATTTAATATGCTGTAGTAATTTGGTTGTCTATTTTTGGCCTTGCTAACACGTTACCACTGGACTATGTTTCTTTGATACTACATGACCGTGAGGGAGGGACTTCACTTTCACCGTCCAGCCCCGTAATGAAGGTATGACGAATCCCTATATGGACTTGATTACAGTTTGCCATGTGTTTTAATGGTGGATTGGGGGTTAGTGCTATTCAGATATGAACTTCAATTAGGGGATCTGATGATAGATTTGACAGGGTATTGGCCAGAAATTTGATGTTTGAGGCATTTGTAGGTGTTGAAAGGTGTAAAGGTCAATGTTCTGTGTAGATGGCAGACGGAAGTGTAGGTTAATGTTGAAGGTCAGAAAGAACTGGATCTAAGGTGCAAAGAAAATATGTTTTTATAGATAAAGTGTAAAAAGATATATAGGTGCACTCAGTGACTTTAACTATAATGACGTCATAATCATATGATGTCATATTATCACATCACACTTGAAGCCTGTCTGTCGGCAATTTCGGCAACTGACACCACATCACGAACGTAAGAATCATAGCACGCATGCTTTTCCTGAAGGTCTTGCATGGCTCTGTAAATTTGAGGTACACATACACTTTTTGTCTGTTATTTCCAAATGTAGCCTTAGTCTATGTTTACAATGTCTACAAATTTTATGTATCTAGTATTACATTTGCATAATCTATATACTGTTTTAACAAACTTTTGGGAAAGCTGTGCCATGAAAGAGATTATGTCAATGTTGGTGTAGGTATGTGGATACGGAAATTCTACCCACGGATGTAGAGGTTGGTGTTGGACCTTGGGTAAGTCTCCGTAATTGAGACTGTTGGAACCCAGTCCTACACCAGTAGGTAGAAGATATCCATATTCTGCCTACCTACATATGATAGACTCTATTGAGGATATTAAGATTGTTGTAAGGTATAGATATGTACATCAGGTGGAAAAGTTTTGAAAGTAGACAGTATTGGACATTCTAAATTGTAGAATGATTGAGGAAAACTCATAGAGTGGGGCTATTGAAGTTTTTAGAAAAAGTAAAGACAGGATCAGGGAATAGAGGATAGTATTGAGGGTACCCAAGAGATGATGCTATGGTATGGGTTTGGTTAATTGAGCTCTTGCTAACAATTGAATAACTAGACAAACTAGAATTTGGAATGATGGGGACTGATTGGGAAAACTAGACAAATTAGGAACAGGGAACTAGACAAATTGGGGTGGGGAGTGATTGGGAAAGGGAACTAGACAAATTGGGGATGGGGGACTAGACAAATTGGGGTGGGGAATGATTGGGAAACAGAACTAGACAAATTGAGGGTGGGGGACTAGACGAATTGGGGTGGGGAATGATGGGAAAGGGAACTAGACAAATTGGGGGTAGGGGACTAGACAAATTGGGGTGGGGAATGATTGGGAAAGGGAACTAGACAAATTAGGGGTGGGGGACTAGACCAATTGGGGTGGGGAATGATTGGGAAAGAGAACTAGACAAATTAGGGGTGGGGGACTAGATGAATTGGGGTGGGGAATAATGGGAAAGGGAACTAGACAAATTGGGGGTGGGGAAAGGGAACAAGACAAATTAGGAAGAGGGAACTAGACGAATTGGGGGTGGGGAATGATGGGGAAAGGGAACTAGACAAATCAGGGACATGGATCTAGACAAATTGGGGAACGGGAAGTCTTGATGGGAGACAAGGAGTTTGACAAATTAGGGGTAGGAGGATGCATTGCTTTGCAATACTTATGATGTAAGATGGATGACAAGTTTAGCAGCTGACAGAGAAGTATATGAACACTCAGACATGACAAGAATTACTTGAGGTTAAACAAATTTTAACAGCTCAGTCAGTGTATGAACAGTAGCAGGGGGTCTGTCTACATTGTTCCTCGATCACGTCTTAATAGCGTGGAGGATGAGCTCCTCATCCGCTCTGTCTGGATACAGTATCTGCAGTGTCTGGCACCTTTCTGAGGTAACGCTGTAGCTGACTGTGTGGGTACAGTAACTGCCTGGTATCGGTCTGAGATAACAGTGTAGCTGACTGTCTGGGTACAGTAGCTGCCTGGTGTCGGTCTGAGATAACAGTGTAGCTGATTGTCTGGGTACAGTAACTGCCTGGTGTAAGTCTGAGATAACAGTGTAGCTTACTGTCTGGGTACATGAACTGCCTGGTATCGGTCTGAGATATCAGTGTAGCTGACTGTCTGGGTACAGTAGCTGCCTGGTGTCGGTCTGAGATAACAGTGTAGCTTACTGTCTGGGTACAGTAACTGCCTGGTATCGGTCTGAGATGACAGTGTAGCTGACTGTCTGGGTCCAGTAATTGCTTGGTATCGGTCTGAGATAACAGTATAGCCGACTGTCTGGGTACAGTATCTGCCTGGGATCGGTCTGAGGGAACAGTGTAGCTGACTGTCTGGGTCCAGTAATTGCTTGGTATCGGTCTGAGATAACAGTATAGCCGACTGTCTGGGTACAGTATCTGCCTGGGATCGGTCTGAGGGAACAGTGTAGCTGACTGTCTGGGTCCAGTAATTGCCTGGTATCGGTCTTAGATAACAGTATAGCTGACTGTCTGGGTACAGGATCTGCCTGGTATCGGGCTGAGGTAACAGTGTAGCTGACTGTCCGGGTCCAGTAATTGCCTGGTATCGGTCTCAGATAACAGTATAGCTGACTGTCTGGGTACAGGATCTGCCTGGTATCGGGCTGAGGTAACAGTGTAGCTGACTGTCCGGGTCCAGTAATTGCCTGGTATCGGTCTCAGATAACAGTATAGCTGACTGTCTGGGGACAGTATCTGCCTGGTATCGGTCTGAGATAACAGAGTAGCTGACTGTCTGGGTACAGTAACTCCCTGGTATCGGTCTGAGATAACAGTTTAGCTGACTGTCTGGGTACAGTATCTGCCTGGTATCGGTCTGAGATAACAGTGTAGCGGACTGTCTGGGTACAGTAACTGCCTGGTATCGGTCTGAGATGACAGTGTAGCTGACTGTCTGGGTACAGTAACGGCCTGGTATCGGTCTGAGATAACAGCGTAGCTGACTGTCTGGGTACAGTAACTCCCTGGTATCGGTCTGAGATAACAGTTTAGCTGACTGTCTGGGTACAGTATCTGCCTGGTATCGGTCTGAGGTAACAGTGTAGCTGACTGTCTGGGTACAGTATCTGTCTGGTATCAGTCTGAGATAACAATGTATCTGACTGTCTGGGTACAATATCTACCTGGTATCATATTCTGAGGTAACGCTGTACCTGACTGTCTGGGGACTGGGTATCTGCCAAGTCTGGCATCAATCTAAGGTTACACTAGCTAGCTGGTGATGGACAGGTCTGTATATATAGACAAACAGGTTGTTCAGTCTACAAATTACTCCTATCACATATTTGAAAATAAGATATTGAAAAATGTGCATTAGTACTCATAGCACTCCAACTAACTTCTTATCTATTCTCCATGGAAATAACTCTATGTAGGAATGAAAAGTATAATAACAAAATCACCCCCTGAAGTCCACTTATGTAGCCCAATAAGTAAAGTGAACTAATGCTGATGATTATATAACTTATATATATCACATAAGTAATTAGACTAATGTTCTGCTTCTGATGACCCTATTTTTCACCAGAATTATGTATGAATCATGTTAATATGAAAATGTTTAATAACAATAACTGCTGAATGCATTTACAATGAGATGTTGGCCATTCATAGCTGTCATCACCAGGGGGAGCTGTGGCTTTCATAGCTGTCATCACCAGTGGGAGCTGTGGCTTTCATAGCTGTCATCACCAGGGGGAGCTGTGGCTTTCATAGCTGTCATCACCAGGGGGAGCTGTGACTTTCATAGCTGTCATCACCAGGGGGGAGCTGTGACTTTCAAAGCTGTCATCACCAGGGGGAGCTGTGACTTCGCAAGGGTTAGCTGTGACTTTCATAGTTGTTGTCACCAGGGGGAGCCGTGACTTTCATAGTTGTCATCACCAGGGGGAGCTGTGACTTTCATCATAGTTGCTACCATAAGTGGGGTTGGGGTTGGGGGATGTGACTGTTTCATTTGAAAGTAAAGAAATCCTTTTCTATATTTGTATCCTGTTTTTAGGTCACCTGAGACAAAGTCTTAAGTGACCTATTGCGATCGCCTTTTGTCCGTCGTCGTCCGTAAACAATTTACATTTTCAACTTCTTCTCCAAAACCCCTGAACCAATTTCAATGAAATTTTGCAGGGACCTTCCATGGACAAAGGTCAACAAAAATAGTGGCCGGTTTTAGTCCCAAGCCCCATGGGGCCTGAGGGGCGGGGCCAAAAAGGGTCAAATTGACTAAAATTTCAAAACTCTTTTTCTCAAGACCCAGATATGGTAGAATCAAATACTCTGCATAGATGGAAGGGTCTTAAGTAGCTGTACCAAAATTGTGAATTTCATGACCCTGGGGTCTCACATTTCCCCCTGGGGAGGGGGTAAACTTTACTATAGTTTATATAGGGAAATCACATTTTGGACCAACATTTGTTTAATTTCCATTGGAAGTAATTCAATTTGGGTTAGCATTATCAGTATTAGGTAGCAGTTTGATAGTATG
>NW_018479996.1:135899-140681 GCF_002113885.1 Mizuhopecten yessoensis | reverse complement strand
GGGGGGGGGGAACTTTATTATGGTTTATAATGGCAAATGAAACTTTGAATATTACATGTTGATAACTTCATTGTAATTATAACCCTGAGTTGACAGTTTGATACTTTGAAAATTTTGAGCCAGCCCTACCCCCAAGGGCTGTAGGGTGGGGCCCAAAGGAGTCAGTGTGCTAAAATTTCTTCATTTTCCTTGTTTAGAATCAGAGGTGCTAGTTTCAAATACTTTTTAGTCTTAAATCTGTATGCTAGATATTGAATAAGGTGGTTTTATTGGTTTTTGTCACTTTGAATAATATTTCTGTTCATGTTAAAAACAAAATCAACTCTCTGTATAAATAGATCAGGTGACCGTTAAGGCCCATGGGCCTCTTGTTTGACTTTGTGATTCCCTCTATAGGTATCGTGTTTACCAGTGGAACTTCTCACTGAAACGTCTGTCTGCAGAAGTCACTTCTGACTTTATTGCCATCCTATAATACCAAACAGTTACCACAGATTTGGCACCACATATCATATCTGTGTGCTTGCTTCCTTTTTATCAAAAATATTGGCTTGTGCATGAACATGCAATGCTGTTATGGAGGACTTGAAATGGCTTTTATCTCGACCGGACTTGTTCAAGCAGACATATCAATTTGTAGGTTTGCCTGTTTTTCAGCACTTTCCTCGGCTCCAGCAGACATGTTCATTGTATTTATGGCCAATATGGAGCTGCTTGTTTTTTTCTATTTCCATTTTCATGTAAGTGTTTTGAGAAATATTAGATAAATCTTAATATTTCTCCCATCTAGCTGGTTCTAGAACAATTCAACAAATATCTCATAAAAATATGAAGCTCACAGCAATCTAGCTTTAAGAAACATTAATGTTCAGACAAGCTCCAGTCTCTTTTTTTTTGTAATTTTGTTTTCTTCATAAAAACATGAGAATTTTATGTACCAATAAAAAGTGCTTTAGGAAAAAGCTTGATAACATATAATTTAACTAATATTTTACCTTGAATGTTCAATGTATAGTTCTTCACAAGGGTGGGAATTTGATCCACTGAATGTACAATTTGTATGGTTCTCAGAAGGGATAGTTGGAGGGGAATTTCACTGAATATATGAATGGTATGGTCCTCAGAAAGGTTGGTTGGGTAAAAACAACCATATATAACGCTTTTGTTTACATATAGCTATATAGAGTGTCGTATATTAATTTTTGGCAGATTTGTATCGAGTGTGTCTTGGAACAGTGTACCGTGTCATGCTGACACTACATGCTACGTCTGTGCTGATCATTGATCCACAGGATCCTGCAGTGGGTTAGTCATGCCAGGGTTTCATTACATCACACCATGTGGATATTTTTCTATCTTTTTGCTAAAATTGTTTATCACAATGTTAATCGTCTCATAACACTTGATTATAAAATAATGCTGACATAAATAGAAAAGTAATGCTCACATAAAAATAAAATTCAAATTAAAAACTGTTATTATGCTGACTCAATAATTCTTGAAAAATATCATAATAACTTTTAATAAAACGATGATATTCTTGGTAAATACATTTTATTGAAGATATGTCATAATTTGAAAACAGTCCAGAAAGTCTTAATGCAAAAAAAAAATGTTTAGAGTTAAATAATTATGAATAATATTTTCTTTTAACTAAGTATGAGTACAGTAAACTATATTGCCATTATTTAAAGATTACATAAAAATTTATATACAATGCAATACAAGTAAAGTGTGGAATGTTTGTATAAGATATGGAATTAAAAAGCTACCTCTGAATCCACCACAGTAATACAGAAGTCAATACAAGACTATGATTGCTGGTTGTACGTATATACGATGCCTCATGTGTAATTGTGTTGATTGGGGTGGCTGGTAGAATGTGTTGGCGTGGGTGTAGAGTGGACACGGACACTGAAGAGTTACGATGTGTTGTGTTCGGGAAGGTACATCAGTACCTATTGATTTCAGCAGGGTGCCTGTGACGCAAGTACGTCAGGTCTGGTATGTTGTCAAATGTGTAGAGTCCAATAAATGTAGGTCGAGTTACTGTGGGTTTTTTTATCTGAATTATGTTATACACAGTTATCCAAGGAAACCACAATGATTCTGATCCTGAACACACAGGTTTTACTCTACCAGGGTCCATTACTGATATATATCAGGTTTCACCTTCATTAAAGAATGGATATAAATCAAATCTTGGAAATACCTGGTTTCTTTGAGTACGACCCCATGAACTTGAACTAATTAGGATCAGGTTAACTATTTCCAAAACTAAACAAAACTGTTTTAATTAATCTATGGAAACCAAAAAGAGCAATAAGTTTGGCACACATTTGGAGGTATTTGACTAAGCCAGGTAAATGCGTTTTTGTGGCTTTATCAACAGAATTAAGATGTGTTGCAGTGATTTGAAAGTCTACAGCTGCTGATGTATTTACAGGTCCCTTCTGCCTGTTTTACTGGATAAAGTGTGTCCTTCACTTGACTCTGACCCCATCGGGATCATGACCCCCTAAAACCCTCGGTTGTGTCCCTAAACACCACATGCCTATGTAAAGATAATGACTGGAGGCTGCCTGGTGTCATTACTTACCAAGACAGACAGAGTAATGATAAGTGATATTGACAATTAATTTAGTTGGTAAACCAGACTTGGGGAAGAGCTTCAATGATTAGAGCAAGGCTTCCATTAGTCAGTTCAGTTTTTCGCTTCGAACAGGAAACTGAGATGTATATAGGATACAACACCATCTCTGCCTGTGGCTTCTACAAAGAGTTGCTTTACTCAACATTGCATGTTGAGAAGTCTTCTGTTTTTGAAATTTCAACCTTATCTCATTGTTCTTCCAAATCAAATTTTTCTGTTGACAAAATATTGTTTGGTATTACGGACAGTTTATCTTACAAGATTGGATGTCTTTCAAGATGGCTGATCTATTGATATATAACGCAGTATTCTTATTACAAAGAGTGTTGCTATGGTAACATTTTTTAACTTAGCAAATGTCAACCTATCTATCTTTTTTTGTGATTTTTGTTTTTTTGGTAAAATATCGCCATGACAATATGCCACCAACAAGCATGCCCTTTCGTCATCCTTGACAGCTGTGTTAGTTAAGGTTTCTCTAATGGACTCAGCAGCCTCGTCCTACAGGATGTAGAGCATGTAAGATGTCACAATGACAGGAAACAGTGTTAAATAGAAAACAGATACATTCTAAAGGAAAAGAAAAAACAGGATTTTTTTGTATTTGCACGATTGTGATTCACATTACACTGTTGATTGACATTTGAAGAACTTTTCGAAAGCATTACCTCAAATGTTGACTCAAGTGTTTTAGACTTGACACGATCAGTCTCTACAACTTACATATTAAATGATTTCAATGACTCCAATGTAAGGTCAGATTGATCCGTATTTTTGTGTTTAATGATTCTAGTGACCTTTATTAAGCTTAGTAAGTAACAGAATTAGTGCAGAAGAAACCAATCTGTGTTTTCTTTGAAGATCTGTTAATGAATGTAACCTTTGTACTACAAAGATAAATGCATTCAGAACAAGGAGTTACTCTCACACAGATTTGTCTAATCTGTAGAAGTGATGAATGAGTTGCAATTTGAAAGAACCCTTAAGGATTTTTTGTGTAATTGAACTTGAGGAAACGAAAACGTATTTGGCAACAATTGTGTTGTGTTAAGGTTGTTTGGAGTAGTTTGTAAGCCAAGACCGTTTTTAGCTCACAATCAATCTGTTCCTTCTAATTATCGTAAAATCATCTGACATCTACTTGGACCTAAGGACGTTTCCTTTCCTTAATTATGTCAGTCATTTGCTCAGAATATTCAACTCTCGAAAATGACTGAGTGGGCTACTTATGGTAGAGCTAATGGTATATCAACGCCAAATTTAGCAACCCTCATACTATTGTCGTTTGATTTGTGTCAGCAAGAATTGGAAAGTTACACTGGAGATTTGGTTTGAATGCCTTCGTATGATAACCTGCTGAAGCTGTATGATATCAGGTGTGCTGTCAGGGGGGAGCGGTGTACATATATAGGCTTAACGAGTCATGTGACACACGTTACAAGCAAAAGGTGTCTGCTTTTACATCATATTATTATCAACATGATAATGACAGCTTAAAGAGTTTCAAATGTCTTTCAAATTATAGAGTAAAAATAGATTTGTATGATGTCATCACAGAATCGGAAAATAAGTCTTATAAATGAGAGTGGTTAGAGCTGTTGAGAGTGGGGAAGGCAGCTGTGTTCTGAGGGCTATTACCTGGTATTACTGGAACACCAAGTAAGGACAGTTCGTAACTAGGGGAAACAGCTTGTCAATAGGTGCATTTTAGAATGTCATGGTAACTTAGAATCTATGCTGAGAATCTCCTGTTGAGGAAATCTTACAGGCTATCAAATAACACACACGGCTTAGAAGTATTTATGGCACTTTAACCTGGAAACATGGTACATTACCTATTTTAATAACACATTTTACAATAACGCTTTATCAGCAGTTCCTGGGAGCCTGGCTGTTTTTGGATCTTAATGTGCATCAGTTGATGTCATTTAGTAATAAGTGCAATGATAGAGCAAGTTTTGTGATGATAGCTCGGCTGTATTGAACACAAGACTCTGATTGGCTGGTATTTTATTTAATTGATCACAGTCACGGTTCATCATGCACCCCATTACAATGGTTATATACAATCGACATTACAAATTCTAAAGGATTTTATTGACAATTTTATTGAAAACTAATAAGACTGA
>NW_018479996.1:108783-135323 GCF_002113885.1 Mizuhopecten yessoensis | reverse complement strand
ATATGGTTTTATGTTGACAACAGGTGATATATATGGTTTTATGTTGACAACAGATATATATGGTTTTAAGTTGACAAACAGGTGATACATATGGTTTTATGTTGACAACAGGTGATATATATGGTTTTAAGTTGACAAACAGGTGATACATATGGTTTTATGTTGACAACAGGTGATACATATGGTTTTATGTTGACAACAGGTGATATATATGGTTTTATGTTGACAACAGGTGATACGTATGATTTTGTTGACAACAGGTGATACACATGGTTTTAAGTTGACAACAGATACATATGGTTTTAAGTTGACAAACAGGTGATACATATGGTTTTATGTTGACATCATGTGATACATATGGATTTGTTGACAACAGGTGATACATATGGTTTTTAGTTGACTAACAGGTGACATATATGGTTTTTTGTTGACAACAGGTGATACATATGGTTTTATGTCAAAAACAGGTGATACATATGGTTTTGTTGACAACAGGTGATACATATGGTTTTATGTTAAAAACAGGTGATACATATGGTTTTATGTTGACAACAGGTGATATATATGGTTTTATGTTGACAACAGGTGATACATATGGTTTCATGTTGACAACAGGTGATATATATGGTTTTATGTTGACAACAGGTGATATATATGGTTTTAAGTTGACAACAGGTGACATATGGTTTTAAGTTGACAAACAGGTGATATATATGGTTTTATGTTGACAACAGGTGATATATATGGTTTTATGTTGACAACAGATATTCATGGTTTTAAGTTGACAAACAGGTGATGTATATGGTTTTAAGTTGACAAACATGTGATATATTAAGTATTAGGTGACAAAAAGGTGATATATTAAGATGTTGTTTAGCCAAAGTGATAGATTAAGGGATGTGATAGTTGACAACAGGTGATATATATAGTTTTAAGTTGACAAACATGTGATATATTAAGTATTAGGTGACAAAAAGGTGATATATTAAGATGTTGTTTAGCCTAAGTGATAGATAAAGGGATGTGATAGTTGACAACAGGTGATATATTGAAAGACAAAAAGGTGATATTATATCGCTGGAGATGTTTTGTTAAACACATTTGATGAATTGAGGGAGGTTTTTAGTAAATAAATGATTTGTCGTAAGGAAGGGTTAGTTGACAACAGGGCTTTATGTTGACAATAGGGGACAAATTGAGGGAGCACCTGTTGTGAGGATGGGACCAGAAAAAACCTTTTGGTGTGCCTATATACGGGAGGATAAGTAGATTTACACAGATCAATACCCCAATAACTGGATTAACCAGTATTTATTACTAGTGACTTATATTCCCTCAGCTATTGATATTTCATTTTGTAATTATTAAGTGCAGGCAACAGCAGCCTAAATTGGTAGACGGCCAAGTGTGGGCTAATACCAGCTAGGAGGGGAAGGAAAGACCCATTTAGTAATGGCTGGAGAAAAAATGGGCTAATTAGACAATGGAACGCCAGGACCTTCTGAACGTCTCTGTCAACAGAGCAGAGGTCGAGAGCTGTGGAGTTCCTGGGATTTTGAAACTTACTACGGACAGAGCAGAGGGCATGTGTAGTTTAGTCATAGGTCTTCTGAAGGTCATTAAGGACAGGGCAAAGGTCATAAGGAATGGCTTCAGACGATCACTACCAAACAAATGGTCATAAGTCATAAGGAATGGCTTACAAATGGTCATAAGTCATAAGGAATGGCTTCAGACGGTCACTAAAAAACAAAATGGTTTCAAAGGGTCTTAAAAATAAGTATAAGAGCACAAAAAAAATAATGAGGATTAGAGTCCTAGGTTTTCTGGTTTCTTTATTAGGGCCGTGCAGAGGTAATTAATAGTGGAATTAATCATTTGTCTGCTAATGGTCTCTGAAGAACAGGGAGAGGTCATGGCTAGTGAAATCCTATTGGCTTCTAAAGACATTAATTATAAAGACAAAGCAGAGAACAAGATACAAATGTAATACACTGCCCATGCAATAATTAAAATATAAATAACTTAGTCTATCATTCATGACAATTTTCTCCCAACATAAACAGAAATGCCTTTTTTACCTGTTCAGAATACCCTCTAGGAAATGATTTCTCTGTCATCCCCTATTGTATGACAAAGCTTTTTTTTTTAGCATGTCAAAGGAAACAATACCCTGACGTCATAGGAATCATAAATATGATGTCATAATCAGCTATGACAGGAGAGGGTGTGTGCAAAGCTGGATAAAAAACAAATTGTTAATGCTGAAAAAGATTTTATTATTCAACATTGAAAGGACAGGATAAAATAATCATCCCCTGTAGTGACAATTTTTAAAGCATAATCTCAACGCTTAGGATGAGCTTCTTGAATGTCTAACGCTTTACTTAAAATGATTAAGCCTTGGGTTAGAAAACTAAAATATCAAGGGTTGAAATTTTTCTGTCATACCCTTATCAGGGTGGGGTATAATTTTATCAATTTCCTGTGGATGCCATCCCTGCAGGTCGAGGATCAGGGAAAGAATACACCTGCTGTTACCTTATTGTATCTTAGGAGGCAATTAATGTGGGAACCCCCTGCAGAATTGGGGATTTGCTTTGGTGTCCTCTCTTTGTGGACACAAAAGCGACCAAATTATATCTGCTGCACCCATTGCAATATTTGGGATCTTTATCTTTCTTTCTACTTCTTACTACCTTTTATTTCCTAGTGACTTGCTTGGCAACACCTTACTTTTGGCTTGAATGTTGAGCGTTCGCCCAGGCGAGGAAGGAAATGAGTTCTGTCCCCAGGCCGGGACATGCCAAAGTCCTTACAATTGGTATTTGTTATTCCCTGCTTTACATTCAGCACCGTTGTCAGTATAATGTGACTGGGCGAAATGCTGTCCTGGGTGCCTTCAACATCATATTTCAGTGAGACAGCACTATAAAGTTGACATCAGATCCGCGCTATCACAAAGAGGCAAGTACACCAACATACCCTGTCTCCTGCATACACACACGCAAGCACACATACATTACACACATGGAGGCACGTCCTTAAATGACCTTAGCTGTTAATGGGACGTTAAACAAAATAAAACCAAACCAAACCAAACTCCTGTTGAAACGGTCTGTTTCTGGTTCAGACATAATGATACACTGAGTGACAAGTACATGTCCCTGTATTTTCCAACAACATTAATTGTTTTTAAAATGATAAAAAATATACATACTTAGTCACACAACCCTATTGATTAGAAATCTGATCTGTTTCTATGAGAGATAAAGGTCTTTCAATGCACAGAACCGTAATAAAGATATCATATAAATGCCACAATTGTATCCCCAGCACTAATGGTAGAGATACAGAATGTGTTCTGAGACACACAAGTTTGACAGCAGGATGTGAATCAGAGAAAGTGCAGGAGACATTTATAAAAAACATAAGTCAGTAATAGGCTAGAGAAAGAACCCATTGATGTTGGACACCTCTGGATGTGGGTGGTTTACATTGGCATGCCTGGAGGTGTTTTTCAGTGTTCGCTAGAGGACGTCAGCAGGTGCTTGTTTACATCAACGAATTCAGAAACCTGAGTACACTTAATGCCTGATGGTGTTCGCTGATGCGACAAGACATTTTGAACAAGATTCCGTCATCTTATTCTGTCATGTAATATCTAAATGTTTGGCGTAGGTCCTGATTTCAGCTCCATGCAGTTCTATCTATTTAGCTTTATTCTCCGATGCCAAACGTAAATTTGATCCCTAGCTTCATACACAATCAGCCCCTGTGATTTATTGGCTCGGTGAATAAATGAAAACCTGTCTCCAAAATTCAAGGGATTCTTTTCTATGAGAGTGAATTCTCCTTGAGCTATAGTTAAGAACTCTGATACTAATTTCATCCAACTTCCTGCCGATTTCAGTACATGTATTGGAACGTTGTTTGGCCATAGCATCTGCAGTCCCCTCTAAGTGATAACAGGACAGAATTACACCTCATCCTACATACATATTGGTAATGCAGACGACCAAGAAAATTTGATTTCCTCATTTGGAGGGAGATGGAACTCTTCAATCTCCAGCTGGATCACCGAAGGCTGTAATTGATATCAGTGAAGGAACATTGACTGTGTGATTTCTAGTTCTCATTCCACCAATTTAGTGTTGTTGAGAGTTTTTTCTTGTGATTTAGAAAGCGTCCTTCTTAACAGAAATTTTGCCTTTAACAAGGCTTCTTTCACGTTCAGAATTGATTTTTCCTTGAGGAGAAATTGATGAGCAACAGATAAAAAGACATAGTGGAGAGGAGGGGCAGGATCACAATACCGTTCCTGCCATGTTTCCCCTACGTAGTGCGCTCATAACTCCTACTGGATCAGACAGGGTATCAATCAATAATGAAAGATTCCCAAAATTGTACAAAATGCTGAAACAGGAAAACAACCCTAACGGCAAATTAGACCAACTAAGTCATTAATTAGATTTCGCTGTAAGTGTTTTCTAGACACTGTGAGGCATGCTGATTTTACAAAGGGTGGATTTCGAGGTCTGAGTGTTGCTGCGAGGCTCCTGTCAGGGTTTGATGGTTCGACATGTATTTTGCATTTTTGTTCATAGAATACAAACAATAAGTTACATGGTTCATACTTGGTTTACTCTCATGTGCAGTGCAGGAAAAAATCAATATTTCATCTTTAATCAATGCAACAAACGTGATATGAATTCTGGGAAATAGGGAGCATGGTGAAGTGTGGCTCCGGGTGCTGATCTTCCGATAAACACTGACCTCGCTAGATTCTAATATATAGATACAGTTTCTACTGCACCGCCAAGAACATTAATTTTTAACTAGCTTTCTATATTTGAAAAAAAACACCTAACAGCATCGTTTTATTGTATTCATGAAACAGACCCCCCCCCCTATAATGAATGATTTGATAAAGAGATAATCGGAACTGGATGCCTGGAAATCCTGGAATAAAGACAAAACCCCTAATTAACGGTTCCCTATAGACTATGTTTAAAATCTTATCCCCAATAGCAGAACAATCTTATTACCCCAACTGCAAAACAACTTAGATCGTCTTTCAAAGTTTGGTCAACTCCACAATATTCAGAACTGTTTTTTACAACACCTTTCTATAGATACAGTATACTAACCTGTATAGGACCAACACATTAGAATTAAAAACCTGCATCATCTAGAACTGCAAGTAATCCAAAAACCTGAATAATATAGAAACCTGAAAACCTGATGAATATAGAAAGTTTAGTAATCTAAAAAGAAACTGAGTAAACTAGAAATCTGTGCAATTTAGAAACCTTATAAATTTAGAAGCCAAATAATCTAGATAACTGCAATGTAAAAACCTGTGTAGACCTGTGCTATCTAGAAACTTGGGTAAGCTAAAACCTTAGTAAACCAACAACCGGTATAAGAAAGAAACCTGCAAACTAGAAATGTGAGTAATCTGGAAACCTGTGCAATATATGAACCTGTGCAATTTAGAAACCTAAGTAATCATGAAACCTTTGCAATATAGGAACCTGTGCAATCTAGAGACCTGTGCAATCTAGAAACCTGAGTAACCTAGAAACCTTTGCAATATAGGAACCTGTGCAATCTAGAAACCTAAGTAATCTGGAAAACTGTGCAATATAGAGACCTGTGCAATCTAGAAACCTGAGAAACCTAGAAACATTTGCAATATAGGAACCTGTGCAATCTAGAAACCTAAGTAATCTGGAAACCTATGCAATATAGGAACCTGTGTAATCTAGAAACTTGTGTATAATCCAGAAACATTTGAGTAATCTAGAAAATGAGTGTAATGTACGCCTTATATTATATTCACCTCTTTATATGTCGGTTCAACCAGCATACTTTCTTGTCAACACAAATATTTTATAATCATTCTGATCAGGATATATCTAGACAGCAGGAATATATATAGTTTTAGTGTTTGGAGTCAGCAAATGGTTAGACAGGTTTCCTTCTAATTAGAAGTTAGTTTCACACAGGTTTCCATCTAAAGTAGAAGTCAGCTAGACAGAAGGAATTGTTTTGGTGCTTCAAAGAACCAAAATTAGGTTTTTTGTTTTGAATTTCATTATTAAAACAAATCCTTCAAGCATTAAATTTTGAAGTAATTTGGACTGTTTTAAAGGTTAGATGGATTAAGGTTTTTTACACTCCTTGGTTTACAGAATTCTACAGATGATTTACAAATAGGGGAAAATGAGATTCTGCTGGCAGTGGCATTAGGTAACTTAATGTTTTCTGGTGTAGAAGTGCTGGAAGATGTATTCAAAGCTAACAACGTTTGGAGTAAGGAGGTCTGGTGGAATTGGATCAGTAATCTGATGAAACCCTCAAGGCATTGGTAGCTACCTTGATTCCACAAACAAATAATCCAATAGATATCAATACTTCTGGCCTTCTTCTATTTCTCAATTATGCATTGGGCCTTGAGAACATCAGGAAAACCCGTCACTGACAATTATACATCTAACAGTGAACGTTCATGTATTGAAAAAAAATTAACAACAAAATTATCCAAAATCCTGTATGACTCATTATGTTTTAAGATCATGAACTGTCTACGTTTAAATGTCAAAAGAATTAGATTGGTAAAGACAATTTGCCTTTGGTTATTGCCCATCCGATGTCAGTCAGATCCTTGCTATCAGCAGTTTCATTATAGAATTTTCAGAAATACATATTATCTGGAAGTATCAAGTCTGTTTCTCAGGTGTGTTCAGGGATTTTTTTTGAAATTAGATTTATGGCTACTTAATACAAAGGTGATTGGTACAGAGGTCACCATAGGCACAAAGGTCACTAAGTTCAAAGGTCAAAAATACAGGGTCACCACAACAAAAGACATTAAAATAGAGTTACCAGGAAATATTACCAGGGTTATTAAGTGCAGAGGTCATAAATACAAAGGTCGATGGTACAAAGTTCACAAGTCTAATAGAGCAGTCACTGTAAGAGTAATAAATAGAGAATAAAACACGCCTTTTTCCATATCACACCCAGAATCAACCCTTGACCAATATCAGCCCGCGGGCCTTTGGCCCTTGGGCTGATATTGCAGTCTTGAAGTAAAGTATTCTGTTTATTACATACTTACTAATAAAAACTACTATCTTAAGATTTATTTTAATTTTTGAAATATTGAAAAACATTTTTTTTTTCAAGTGGGGTGTGATATGGGTTTTGCGGGCTGATATGGGTTTTGGGGTGTGATACGGCGGGGGCTGATACAGGTTTTGGGGGGTGATACGACGAGGGCTGATATGGGTTAGAGCAATTGTGTTGTATCGCATATACAAAAAACCCGTATTTATTAGTAAGTATGTAATAAATATGTTTTAATTGTTCATAATAATTTTAGTGAAATTTTATACAGTTTGTATATATTTTCTCTGCATTGTAGATAAATGTTTCCTCGTCATATTTTAAATGTAAAGAAATCTATTTCTTTTTTTAATGTGAAAAAGTCATGTTGCAAATGTCAGAAGTACAGAGGTCAATAGGTCAAAAGTGTTTCCTAGAACTCTATCTGGTACTGATAAAAGTTTCCAAGAACTGGTTTACTCAAGAAATAATTGGGTACTCTACATGGAAAAAAAGTTTCAAAGATGACATTATGAAGGTGTCTGTTTGTGGTTTGGTGTTCCTGACGACCTCTATCTTTCCAGCAGAGCATGTAAAGTTCTGAGGCACAGGTGGTAGAGCAATCTGTATATGTCACACCAGAGACTAAAGCACAATATCTGCCACAATTCATTCCTAATGAGAATTTTCCCAGTTCTTCCCCTTTCGTAAATGCTGTTCAGAGGGATATAAGAAAATGTCTTGTTTCTATGGAAATACGCTCATCTTAGAATGTTGGGTTATGGTGCACTTTTTGTACTGGAATAGAGCATTGAACCGGTTGTTTACCAATGCTTTTATAATGCCAGGTTACAGTTTATAGTCGGAATTCGTAGACCTGGTACATATTTTATTGGTTTCACAGATATATTCCACAAGTACATGTAATAACTACCGGAACACAGCCATTTTAATGACTAGGCCAGCTGGTTCTATCACAGTTCAGGAAAATATAAATGGTAGCATTTTCATAGGTTTGTCATTAACATGATATAATTAAGTTCCATACTTCATGTGGACTGTAATCAGTTTGTATAAAGGGAGGTTTTGATAAAACTAGTTATATTTGATATAAAGATGAGCGATCGTAACATGAAATGATGCTAGCGTGATTTATATGTGGTGTTATCCAAGCTGCAGCTGAAACAACGTGATTCACCGCTATTAGCCTTTACCTGACTGATCATTGATTACATCACAGGAGGGGACACAGATAATATTTGTTGTTTACATGGTTAGCAGCTTTTTATGTCATTCAGTGGTTATGTTATTAAACAGTTGATCGTATGTTCTACAATGAAATGCCTCCGTTTACTGCTTGCTGCAATCATGGAAAAGTTTTTCTGGATTTTTTTTTAATTCAAAATGTTATAAACTATGGAATTTTTCACAATGCATTTCACTAGAGTTCTGTTTCAAATTTTGTTGAGCTATACTCATTTTCCTTGCTGCAAACTTCCTCAACTTCACAAGAATTAAACATTAAAATCTCACTTTTTTATCATTTTTGTCTTTTCAGAAAGAGCACCATCTGAGGTGACATTTTTTGGTTCACAATATTTTATGTATGAATGGCCAGCGAAAGGAGCACCCACCAGTAACACAGATGAGGTCAGTCTCTACTTCCGTACCAGACAGCCCAGCGGACTTCTCTTCTACACTGGTATGTGGCATTGGCTCTCATCATTTATATCTGCTAATGTTTCAAAATAAATTAATCAGAGGCTTTTCATGCATAGCATGTCACAAAGTCATAGGTTGGCTTGTATTTGGTTTTAATTTTTTTACTGTTGGCATCAAGCATTAATGCATATAAAAACAGAAATAATTTTGAAATTTCCTTCGTAGTCTTGCAAGACTTAATGATTTGTTGTTCTGTCCTTGCCTTAATTCAGTGTAAATTAAGATTTTAGTCTGAAGCGTTGCTTACAATCTACTGATACCTTTGCTTCAGTTTTCGCTGTAAGATATAACTAATCATAGAGTCTGTGTTTTCCTGTACTTTGTTGTACAAAATGATGAAATGCCGAGAAGCCTTTGTACTTGTGGAAAACGTAGGTTTTTCATGACATCACAGATCAACGGCTTCTTGTCTTTATGTGCTTTAAGTATAGAGAGTTCCTGCTTTTACTCGGCGTCAGACAAGAAAGTGGCTTATGTGGTATGTTCAGTAAAGGTTTTTACTCTCCTTGACAGCCTTCCCACATGTTACCATCCTCACATCCTGTAATTAACTTGATACAGACACTTAGGTATGGACACCAAAATAGGTCTCGTACATATATTGGAGAAGCTCTGCATGTGGTGATTTCCATTGAAACAGCTTATGAAACACTTCCTCAATCTTGGAAGATTTTTTTTTAAAAGTCAAGAGAATCTAAGAGAATCTAAGGAGTTGGTTATCAACTGTTTGCATATATAGATGGATAGGTATAATTGCCTTATTTTTGTGTGCATATAAGTAATGATATATAAGTTGAATACATGCAAGTCATATATCCCAGGTACATTGATGACTGTAACCTACAAGAAGATCCACCAGATACCAATTTGAGTACACAGATGGAGATTCTCTTACCTTTTGAGTACACAGATGGAGATTCTCTTTCCTTACATAATTACCTTAGAAAATTAAAAATTTTACTTTAAAACACAGTTAGGTGTAGCAAGTTACAGGTCTTTGCTGATAACATCTCATCACACAGCTTAACATCATATCAGAGATTACATTGTATATTTCCTTCTTAGCCCACCTTACAATTTTAATTGCTTTGGAGCTAGCTTTTATCATGGCGAAACATTAATGTCTTTCATCATTGTCTCTTTTCATAATTGAGTCACCTTAAGTATGATATATCCCAATGTCATGGTATTTGACCTGTATAGCTTGCTGGAGTTAACCATGATATAGTTTGTTCAAGTAAATGACCTTGACCCACATTTCTTCATAAAAAAGCTTGACCCACATTCAGCATCAAAGATGCAAATGCATTGAAATCTTTAAACAACAGTTTTAGTTTACCTTGTATAAAGTGCTTGTGAGTTTATGCTATGACACAGTGTTCATTGTCAGTGTGTGTCCATTCTACCATCTATCTAAGATCATTTTCATTTGTTCAAAACATTACCTTGATATAAAGTCAATGTAATTTTGTATCATATGAAGGACAGCTAGAGTAACATTTATGGCCTTCATGGCCTGCTGCAGTGACAGGCTATTGACCTAGACCCATATTAAAGGTTCCATGGGTCAATTATTTCAGAACATTGGTACTAATTACCGTGGTAAGGGTAGATATTTGGCCTGTAAGCAGTTACCGTGGTAAGGGTAGATATTTGGCCCGTAAGCAGTAGCACTATAAGTCTAAAAAATCTTATTCTTGATGATGGTGATAAGACATGTTTTTTATGCCCTTGGATATCTAGAGAGGTTAAATAAAATGTACACTATTGTATGTTAATGAAGACCTCTGCATGTGCCCAAAAGTAATCTTCCTGTCTGTCAATCTGTCCTTTTTTCTGGTTTTTTGCTTAAAGGCATTAAATTAATCATCCATTTTGATAACATTGTGTAAGCTTGTATGCAATATTCAATATCTATTCACATATAATGAGCATATTGCGATCTGATCGGTCATCAGTTTCTGTACAATAGTGATATTAAGTAGCACACATCAATTTCATTGACTCATTGAGCGACAGTCAGATCAATTCCAAAGGATGGGAGGTATAGCTCTTAGATGTTGAAAAATTAGAATCTTTAAAATTTCAATAGACATTCAAATTAATTTAGTCCTGAATAACATCTTAATTACCATAGCAAATGTGAATTTAAAGCTACAATGATACTTTAGGCAGAAATTGATGATTATTGATATCATTTGATATTTTTTACCTAACTTGAATAAGGGAGGTAGCTCTTGTATCAGCATGTGCAATGTACAATAGTTTAATTTGGAAATATCCTTGGGAAATTGGATAAGATATTTAAATATTTATTGTAACATTTTAATTGTCATTACAACACTGTATAATGCCATAAACAGAAATAAACTGTACTTCAATTGCCGTATAAATTTGAATTATTCTTTTATTGATTATTAAAAAGTATGCTTTTAACAATGATTAAAGCACTATTTCATAAACCAATGTGATAGTGTAACCTCTGAAGGTTTCGTGAAGTGCCTTATTTTGTTTAGACAAGTTTTATTATTCACATAGTGCTGGTTTATGATATGTAGTTAGCAGGTCAGTACATTTTTTTAGTTTTCCTCTTTAATTATTATCATGTGCATCTTTTGATATTACAGGACAGGGAAGCGATTTCTTGATAGTTTCTCTTAAAAACGGTGGAGTAAGTGTCACAGTTAATCTTGGATCTGGAACATACGACTCGGAAATACGACCACACGCCTATCGCTTTGACGACAATCACTGGCATCATGTGCATGTGAAGAGGAAAACAAGGGAGGTAAGTGTGTTACAAATCCTCTTCTTTATCTATCTGGATTTTCACTTTGCCAAAATTTAGTGACTGTTGTTTCATAGGCTATATAGCTGTTTACTCACTTTTGTTATGAACATTTTCAGACATTTTTTAGTGAACTTTTATAAAATATTTATTATATTTTCACTTGACTGTTAGTCGTTTCACCAGAATGGTATGCTGATTGTAACATAGTGTTAGTTTTCTTTTCTTCAACACACAGCTCCTTTTTAGCTCGGTATAACAGTACTTATATTTCTCACCGCTTTGTAGATTAGGACAGTCTAGCCTTCTATTTGTTTTGCATTGCGATTCTTGAACCATAGGCTGTATAACACTTCCTCCATGAAAATCTCGGAACAGTATTCCTATAATCCCTGATAAGGCCATAATATGGGGGTCCCATTGTATGTATCTGTCCGCTTCTCAGTAATGACAGGGATTGATGGAGATACAGAGAATCTATAATCCTGGTGAAATAGATTTTATTATATGGATTTATAGTATATGATTTTATTCATTGTTATTTTTTTATGGTTTTTGTATAAAATTTTCTTATTTAAAAGGTCAGTAAACTTGTCTTTTTATCCTAAGAATGAACCTGATCCAAAGTTTTTTGGAAAAGGAGATACAAAATGCGGGCCTTCTTGTCTCCTTTAATTTTATTCCTGTTCTAAGAACAATTCTGATTCTGAAGAGGCAAAAAATATTCATTCATTAACAAATCTATGAAAGAAATGATATCTTAAATTTACATGTATTTCAGAAAAGATTTTGATGCTATTCCTTTGAGTCTATAACCCCAATCTTTTTTTTTTTTTTGTTTTTTTTTTTGTTTTTTGAGTATTTTCCCATGGAGACTTAATTGTGTAAAAGCTATAATATCGTCTTTACGACTCTCAGTTTCTCCTATCTAGAGAAATGTTTTCTCAGACGTACACAAAACACTTGACTCCAGATTTCGGTGCATATATATTGCTCAAATGATATTCGTAAATATGTGGCTGACTAGACTGGTAATTGTTATTACAGTATATTTCTGCAGACACGTGACCCTGGTAGGGGACGATGTGATTATCCAATGCATCTAGAGACATGTGACTAAGCTAAAGCTCGGTAAAATCAATCTAAATGAAATGAAGAGATTAATTTTTGTGCTGTATGTAGAAAGTCTAGTAACACAAACGAGCATGATTAACACTGGGCATAATGGGTAAATGTGTGGACGCTTCCCGTGGGACGTCTAGTACCAGAGTTCAGTCTCGGCCAATCTCTCTCACAGCTCCACCATCCATACAGTGCCAAAATCAAAATCATGACATTCATGTCTCACTTCCAGAAAATCTCGAAAGACAAAACCCAATAATACTAAGAAAAAACAGAAATTGTCATAGGTTCATCTGAAATTTCATGTAGATTAATTCCTTTGTCTTGGAAATTCAATGCCCAGCAAATGTCACCAATCATGAGGAGAATGGGTACTGTTACAGTACAGCCTTACGATCTGGCAAGGGGTTGGCGCCATGTTGGATTGCCAGGATTCGTCTTGGTAATCTTGTAAAAAGTTCCCACATGATTGTTTGGTGTATGAGAACAGCTGCTGCTAGCGTTTAATGTATGTGTCCACTGCTATCGGCTCTAAGGTGTTTAATGAAGAAAATATGATTTTGAAAACATGTTTTTATTGTTTCTCCCCAAGCACTTTGCAATAGATATCTTTTTGCCGTAGGTTTCTGAAGAAAGTTGGAAGCTTCCCTTCGGCAGTACACAGGGAAATTCACATTATGTGGGATAACAATTGGAACCATTGTTTGAGGGAAAAATTAAGTAAAGCATTTTAATACCGGAAAGGCTAATTAGGCAAGAACATGGTGAGATGTAAATGTTCATTGGGATTCAAACTGTGTGGAGGCTTATTTGACTGACTTTCTTAAACATTTGATTGGCTCTCAAATGCCATTGATTTTCCAATTACTGTTCATCGCTTGGCATAGAATGACATTTCTTTTTCTTTTAGATTACCAAATATACAAACAGTGTAAACAAAACAATGAAACAGTGCTCTGTAAGATAGGTTTTCCCTAATCCTTCTTTGTGCAGTTTGTTTTCCAATAAAGGAAGCCCTACTGTTCACAGTAATGTAAAGTTTAATTAATCTCCTTCCAGTTAAAGGGGCTGGTCGGGGAAAAAATGTTATATTTGCTAAAATGGCATACACATGTTTAAAATACCTTCTTATGAAATATACCGATACAAATTTTGCTGAAATTCACTCCCTTAGAGTAAAAATTATAATTATATTAAAGAAATCCTAAATCGTCACCTGAAAGTCAAAAACTCTCAATTGACCCAGATGAGTGATGTAATTTTACTGCACGCGCGTCATCAACAAGGCCAAATGTAAACATCGCGGCGAAAGAAAAAGATACATCAACATATAGGTAGGAATACTACACTTGCATCATACATGACCTTTGAAAACAATTATTTACGTATAGTATTGCTGTCTTGTCCGCTAGTTGAGTCCGACATGGCACATGACGGCGTGCTATTGTTGTTATCTTCACTGCCTCACTTATGAAACAACCACATGACATATCATATATATAGATCTGTACTAAATTTACGCGGGGCTTCCCCAAGATTTCAGTGGTCAAAACTGGACATTGCAAGCAGAACTCGACCATCATATTGCCGTGGTATAACTTTTGGAAGGCCAGAGAACGCATTTAGACCCATTTATTTTGTATTTTTTTCCCCGACCAGCCCCTTTAAGCATGTTTATATTTCTCAGGATTTTTAAAAGATAGAAAATTGACAGCTTCGGGAAGCCATTTGTCCAGATTTTCAGTTTTTTTTCTTCCTTTTAATAAAGCATGTACCTTTTTCTGAGGATTTTTTATAAAAAGAAAAGCGGCGTCTTCTCAATGTTGAATTTTGAAATTTGATGTGAACAATCAATACCTTCATTAAGGGCTGTCTAAGATAAGTAACCAATAAGTCTTGACCAATATTCTAAGGCCCTTTTGGTAGTTCAACCCAATGCCGAGAAGCCACACTTACAAGCACACCTCATTTTAATGCTTTAAGAAAATTCAGACTACACAGTCAGCTAGGAGTGATTGTTTTACACTGCAAGTTAAACATAATGTTATAAGATTGTATGTTAATTTCGAACAAATTATGACTTTAGTCATTTTTGTTCCTTTAGTTTATAAGATACTGTCACCGGGTATTTTACATGATGGCATGTGACTTCAACTTTACTGAACCTACCATTTCAGATTGATGTATTGTTTCTTAACTTTACTAAAAATTCCCTTTTAGAATCATTTTTATGACTAGAAATAAAGGTTGCAACATGTTCAAAGTCTATTCAGTCTTTTGAGATGCAAAATGAGAAATTTACATGGGTATAATTGTTTTTTCACAAATATACCATATATAGCAATGCCTTAGGACTTTTACATCCGAGTACAGCAGACAGCGAGCTTTTATTACTTATCTCATTTCAAGGAGCTTACTTTCTCCATGGAAACGGACAGGATTAAAATGGCAGCAGAATACATTGCACTCTTTTCAACTTATATTTTTTACTGTCAATACATAATACAACAAGGTTCCAATATATAAAATAAACATCCCAATATGAAAATCAATTCTTTTTGAAATATTTTTTATTCATTCTGTGTTTCCCACATGTTTATTTTTTCTTATTTTAAGAAATTCGTTCCATCATTCCTTTTCCCTTAACCTTTCACAAAAGGCAAGACCTTTACTTTTAAATCCCCAGTATTTCCTTAAAGAATGTCCTATCCGTTCACCATTTACCGTATTCTAGCTCTGGTGTCTCCATATGCAATGCAAAACGGTACCAGGCAGAGTGTCTTGACCTATAGTGTTATATGATGCACCTCTAGATTGGTTGTATTATAATTTGTGCTATGTATATTTGTGAGATTTTGTTTTTAATTTTGATTTTCCTTCACCACCAGCTTACCAGGCAAAATGGTTATACAGGTGTAAGTAAGCATGTCGTGGACCCTGCATCTCCAGGACAACAGCCCTAGGCCTGTGGTTCGCCATTTCAGCAACTTAACACAAACAAAATCTACATGCTAGAAGTTACCAGTAACTCAAATGCTAAAACTGATACATTTTGCTTTTTTAGAAACAATTTTAAACTAAACTTTACTAATCATAGCATATAAATATTTTTGGTCAATTTAATTGAAGAATTTCTAAATAATGCAAAATATATTCCAGATGAACTATTTGTGTTAAATTGTTGTGAAGTGAAACCGACTTTAAACTGGTGGGCCCTGTATTACATTGTTTGTCTTGCGAACCTCTGTGCCTGGTCTAGTGATGTGATGTCATTATAATCCTGTACCCCGACTCCACCCTTCCCTCCGCCCTGTTGTCATGGTAACGTGTACTCACAGCTGATGTCCACGACTAACACCTCACAGATAATCTGTTGTTACTTTGTAGAAAGAACTCATCACACAGAGATAACCCATTGCTGCTTTGTATAAACATCTGTTTGTACAGAAGATCTCTAAGGAAAATGGAAATAATGCTTGTCATATTTACTCAAAATTCTGTGAATGTACATATAATCCAATGTAATTATTAATGTTTGGGATAAGGTGCTTGTGTATAATCACTCATGCTTCTTAAAACCATTATAACCTGTTTCTACAATAATTAAACTTTTTTTCTGAGATAATAATCTCCTGTTTTTATAACCCAAAGTCAGTATGACAGATGTTGCTTGTATCAAGGTCAATATTGGGTCAATATTGGGTGAATGTTGCTTGTAAATGTGAAGGTCAATATTGTATGGTTGTTACTTATATGAAGGTCAATATTGTATATATATATATATATATATTGTGTACATCAAGGTCAGTATTATATGGATATTTTGAATCAACGTCAATATTGGGTAAATATTGCTTTCATCAAGGTCAGTATTGTGTGGATGATCCTTTGTACCTAGGTCAACTTTGTATGTATGTTCCTTTATATCTAGGTCAACATTATATGGATGTTCCTTTGTATCAAGATAGACATTGTAAGGATGTTCCTTTGTATCAATGTCAATGTTGTATGTATGTTCCTTTATATCTAGGTCTACATTGTGTGGATGTTCCTTTGTATCAAGATAGACATTGTATGGATGTTCCTTTGTACCAAGGTCAACTTTGTGTGGATGTTCCTTTGTATCTAGATCAACATTGTAAAGTTGTTCATTTGTATCTTGGTCAACATTATATGGATGTTCCTTTGTATCAAGATCGACATTGTAAGGATGTTCATTTGTATCTAGGTCAACATTGTAAGGATGTTCCTTTGTTACTAGGTCAACATTGTGTGGATCTTTGTATCTAAGGGATATTGCTTTCATATGGAAATTTAATGGATGTTTCTTAAAATTATCAAGGTCAATGTGGGATGAACGTTGCTTGTAACAGCAATCTGATTAAAATCAACTGTAACATGGCTCCGCCTGAACATCTGAATGTGCTGATGTCAGGGTCACGTTCAAGTGACCTTTAGATGAAGCAATCAGAGGCGCGCTGGCAAAAGTTTGCCAGCAAATCAGAATATCATGGTTGATAGATAAAAAGCGAGGGGTATCGAACAGATAAGTTTTCCAAAACAAATATGGCGGCGGGGAACTGACGTTTCTACGACGCCAAGGAAAACGTACCCATTGGGTAATAATTGCGTAGGCAACACCACCATACAGTCTTTCTTCTCTAATAAAGCTTGTTTTTTTTCTTTTCTGTCCAGGTTTCAGACGATCAATCTCAAAATTTTTAGAACTTTCACATCATTCTCATTAATGTCCGACATATTTGTTACATCTCCGAGCGCCCTTTAGAAAGAGGATCTCTGATTGGTCAAAATTTAATGAGTATTTATAAATATAAAGGCCACCTGAATGTGACCCTGACCGCGGCACACTCAGATGTTCAGGCGTAGTACGAAGTTAACGAAGCCCTGTAACATGATTTTAATCAGATAGCTTGTACCAGTTGCAATGTTTGTTGTGTCAGGGTCAATATTTGATAGAAGTTTCTTGGATCAAAGTCATTTTCAGACCAATATTAGATATATGTGTTTGTCATCAAGTTTATTATAATGAATGAACTTCACCCATATTCAAGGTCAGAGGGGTCAGTTGTCTTAAAAAAAATCAGCAACTTCTTCAGAATAACCAATAGGCATATAGGGTAGTGATAGTTTCCCAGTAGCATGCTCAGATTAAGAGCTATCAAGTTTGTTAATATGAATGACCTTGACCCACTTATGGTCAAATGTGCATAAACCTTTATATAAACTCATCTCATTAAACAAAAGGTCTAGAGTTCAATGCTCAATGTTCTTTATTCTGTAGGCCTTAAGGCCCATAAGTTGTAAGATACAAATAAATGGAGGGTAGCGGTATTTGGCAAGCTGCATGCTGGGATGAAAGGCTATTAGGTTTGTTCAACTTAATGACCTTGTTAGACTTCCAATGTCACAGGGGTCAAATTTGTTTAAATCTTTTAACGGGTTCTTTTGAATAACTTCTAGTCATAGATACTGATATTTTGCCTGTAGCTTTATTTAGTCTACTTTTAAGGTTACAGGTGTGAGATTACAGGTGAGCGATGCAGGCCCACTGGGCCTCTTGTTATTTTGAATGGCAAACACATCAAAATAGATAAAAAAAAAATGGGAAATAAATCAGAAAAAAAAATCATAGCAAACACATTAGTAAAAATGAAAACAATGGAAAAAATAGCAAAGCAAAAAAAATACATAAGAAAAGAAGAAAAGTTACAAATGCATCTGTTAATAGGTTGGCTAGGATAGTTTCAGTTGCTCTTAGCTTACAAACTTTCAAAATAAAAATTTACTTAAAAGTGTTAAAGAATTGAGAAGAAAGCACCTGCTATTTCTGTTCAATATTGACATTGAAGAGTGATCATTTTAGGTGATGTTAATATCAAACTTTTTAATCTTCTGGGCAGATGTGGGACTTTCTGTAATAGTCCTTATAACTTTACTAGACGGATCAGAGCTTCGACATGACATCATTATAGAATTCATTGTGTTGTTATTGATGTAATGACCTAATTAAACACTGATCATTGACACTTTGCAGTAAAAAGGTGTATTGCTAAATTACTTGGTAAAAATATCATCAAGAATATAGGGTTTAGAAAATACATATAGAATATATGTTACAGGCCATTTAACACCTAACAGTGACAAAATTCCTTTGTCAAAACAAATTGGTCTCAAGTTAAAAAATGGAGGAATATCCACTTACTGCAGATTTCCAGAAATAATTTTGTCACAAGTTTTCGGAATACAAGGATTGTGAATACACTGGTTTTGTATACAACTGTTTCATTACAAGGGTTCCAAAATTCAGCTTTCAAATATTTGTTCATGTTTGCATAAAGGATTGTGCTACCTCTCCGTGGCCTTCAACTTTTTTCCTGTAAGGGAGTTAACTCAAACATAATTTACAGATACAATCTGTAAGGGATGAAACTGGCACCAGTAAAGAAAATTCTCCTCATTGACATTTAAGGATGTTTTCTCTGTATAGACAAATTCCCCTCACTGCTTTGATCAAACGTTCTTCACACAATGTTTTTAAGATCAATAGTTGCTGGAAATCTATCATTTTTTTTAAGGAGAAATAAAAGGGTATTTTTTGTTGTTGTTGATATCAGCATCTGATGGATAAGTCAGTTTGGAATGAAACTTAACTATAAAATCCCTCAAATACTTTCTCTCCGAAGTCATGTTAAAACTATTACTCAACATAACGTCATGTCACAGTCGGGTTTGATGTTAGAAATACATGTCTTCAAAGTGTTAGCAAACATTTTATATGTTTCAAATTATAGTCAAGCATTATATTTAAACATTAATTTTCAAATTTCAATTTCATCAGGAACTAGCGTGAATGATAAAACAGAACCGACTGTAATGCCTGGGGATATATATCAATCCATTTTATTGTAATCAAACTTAAATAACTTTGTATTATTGGAGTTATTATCAAACGACAGGGTCTCAAGCATTTATAAGAGTACATTTCCAGTTAGCATGATCTTATCAAGATGGCAGTGATTTCTGTATGAGATAGATACATGCAATTTGATTATTTTTCAATTGTTTTCGGGCAGTTGAGGCCATATATTTCTCTTTTATTTTCAGTAGATATCAGTGGTGTTGAAACTCAGCTGGATTTTGCAGAGGTTATCCTTGTTTGGACACTTTTTTCCAGTATAAAGAGAATTTCAGGATTATAAGAATGGCGTAACATTGGTATTGAAACCACATATCGGATGCTCCATTTCTGCAAACACATTGATGTATAAAGAGCTATTTGCTGAGTTCTCTAATATTTTCTGGAGATTTCGGGTTTGATAACTTTTGAATTTTTACGTGACGCCTTTCATCAGCTAGTGGGAATGCTCCCATTAAAGTTAATGGGGGCTATACAGTTCAAGTTCCGTTTATTTTAAATCAATAATTCCAAAACGTGTAACATTTTGCAGCAAAGTTTGTGAAAATAGTTCATGTTGCTGAGAGCTAATCTAATTTGAAAAAACGTTCATGTGATCAGAGTTTTAGGACTCCTTCCCTAAGTCATTTCCTGTTTGAAATGTTCATTGTGATATAAATCTTAAATCTCTCTATTGACAAAACTAAAATAACAAAACCAATCAATAAGAATCAAGTCTGTCCCTACGAGGGAACAGAAGATAAAAATGAGTAAGCAATCAAGTCTGTCCCTACGAGGGAACGGAAGATAAAAATGAGTAAGCAATCAAGTCTGTCCCTATGAGGGAACAGAAGATAATAATGAGTAAGCAATCAAGTCTGTCCCTACGAGGTTTAAAAATGAGTAAGCAATCAAGTCTGTCCCTACGAGGGAACGGAAGATAAAAATGAGTAAGCAATCAAGTCTGTCCCTATGAGGGAACAGAAGATAATACTGAGTAAGCAATCAAGTCTGTCCCTACGAGGGAACAGATGATAAAAATGAGTAAGCAATCAAGTCTGTTCCTACGAGGGAACAGACGATAAAAATGAGTAAGCAATCAAGTCTGTCCCTACGAGGGAACAGATGATAAAAATGAGTAAGCAATCAAGTCTGTCCCTACAAGGGAACAGACGATAATAATGAGTAAGCAATCAAGTCTGTCCCTACAGAAGATAAAAATGAGTAAGCAATCAAGTCTGTCCCTACGAGGGAACAGAAGATAAAAATGTGTAAGCAATCAAGTCTGTCCCTACAGAAGATAAAAATGAGTAAGCAATCAAGGGGGAAAAAACACCATTGATGTTATATGAATAATTGGCTTATGCAGAGGAATATAAATTGACATTGTTATTTCATGGAAATTTGGCTATTGTAGAAGTAAAAATATCACCACTATAGGGATATTTAGCTATTGTAGAAGTAAAAATATTACAACTATAGGTATATTTGGCTATTGTAGAAGTAAAAATATTACCACTATAGGGAAATTTGGCTATTGTAGAAGTAAAAATATTACCACTATAGGGATATTTTTGCTATTGTAGAAGTAAAAAGATCACTACTATAGGGATATTTGGCTACTGCAGAAGTAAAAATATTACAACTATAGGTATATTTGGCTATTGTAGTAGTAAAAATATTACCACTATAGGGAAATTTGGCTATTGTAGAAGTAAAATTATAACCACTATAGGGATATTTGGCTATTGTAGAAGTAAAAAGAACACCACTATAGGGATATTTAGCTATTGTAGAAGTAAAAAGATCACTACTATAGGGATATTTGGCTTCTGTAGAAGTAAAAATATCACTACTTTAGGGATATTTAGCTATTGTAGAAGTAAAAATATTACCACTATAGGTATATTTGGCTATTGTAGAAGTAAAAATATTACCACTATAGGGATATTTTTGCTATTGTAGAAGTAAAAAGATCACTACTATAGGGATATTTGGCTTCTGTAGAAGTAAAAATATCACTACTTTAGGGATATTTAGCTATTGTAGAAGTAAAAATATTACCACTATAGGTATATTTGGCTATTGTAGAAGTAAAAATATTACCACTATAGGGATATTTGGCTACTGCAGAAGTAAAAATATTACAACTATAGGTATATTTGGCTATTGTAGTAGTAAAAATATTACCACTATAGGGATATTTGGCTATTGTAGAAGTAAAAATATCCCTATAGTAGTAATCTTTTTACTTCTACAGTAGCTAGATATTTCTGTAGTGGTGATTTTTTTACTTCTACAATAGACAGATATCCCTATAGTAGTAATCTTTTTACTTCTACCCTATAGTAGTGATCTTTTACTTCTACAATAGCAAAAATATCCCTATAGTGGTGTTCTTTTTTCTTCTACAATAGCCAAATGTGATCTTTCTACAATAGACAAATATACCTATAGTGGTAATATTTTTACTACTACAATAGCCAAATATACCTATAGTAGTGATATTTTAACTTCTACAATAGACAAATATCCATTTAACGGTGATTTGTTTTTTTGCTACAGTAGCCAATGCAAATCTCCCTATAGTTGTGATCTTTCTACAATAGACAAATATCCCTAAAGTAGTGATATTTTTACTACTACAATAGCCAAATACCTCTATAGCAGTGATCTTTTTACTCCTACAATAGACAAATATCACTACTATAGGGGTATTTGCCTATTGTAGAAGTAAAGATATCACTACTATAGGGGGATTTGTCTATTGTAGGAGTAAAAAGATCACTACTATAGGGGTATTTCTCTATTGTAGAAGTAAACAGATCACTACTATAGGGGTATTTGCCTATTGTAGAAGTAAAAGATCACTACTATAGGGGTATTTGTCTATTGTAGAAAGATCACATTTGGCTATTGTAGCAGTAAAAAAAATCACAACTACAGAAATATCTAGCTACTGTAGAAGAAAAAAGAACACCACTATAGGGATATTTGGCTTCTGTAGAAGTAAGAATATCACTACTTTAGGGATATTTGGCTTCTGTAGAAGTAAAAAGATCGCTACT
The DNA here is from genome assembly GCF_002113885.1 of Mizuhopecten yessoensis. Taxonomy (NCBI): domain Eukaryota; kingdom Metazoa; phylum Mollusca; class Bivalvia; order Pectinida; family Pectinidae; genus Mizuhopecten; species Mizuhopecten yessoensis. The sequence goes on along the minus strand of NW_018479996.1, from coordinate 112,594 downwards.
ATAGGGATATCTGTCTATTGTAGAAGTAAACAGATCACTACTATAGGGGTATTTGCCTATTGTAGAAGTAAAGATATCACTACTATAGGGGGATTTGTCTATTGTAGAAAGATCACATTTGGCTATTGTAGTAGTAAAAATATCACTCCTATAGGGATATTTGGCTACTGCAGAAGTAAAAATATCACTACTTTAGGGATATTTAGCTATTGTAGAAGTAAAAAAATCACTACTATAGAGGTATTTAGCTATTGTAGAAGTAAGAAGATCACTACTATAGGGATATTTGTCTATTGTAGAAAGATCACAACTATAGGGATATTTGCATTGGCTACTGTAGCAAAAAAAAAATCACCGTTAAATGGAAATTTGTCTATTGTAGAAGTATGTTGTATGACATAGCATTACAAGATGTTTGTGCTAAAATGCAGACATAAACAGGTGAGATTTAACATCCTTATTAATTTGGCAAGTTGTTTCTTCTTTCTGGTACAGGATGGAAAAGTATTTGTTTCCAAAAAAATGGCTGCTACTTGTCTGTAGCAGCAGTTTCCATAGTTATAGAAGAAGTCTTTAGAATACATAGCAAGGGCTTTGACCACAGTAATCGTGATGGTTGAGAAAGGTTGACAACTTTCTGTAAATATTGAGTAGCCATTTTTTTGTGGCTGCAGATTTATGTACAGCAAAATTTTGTATTGCATCCTGTATTGTACAAATTACCAATGCAACAAGTAATATAGCACAGGTATTAAACCTGACCTGCTGCAGTGCTGTAGATCTTCTGCTGAAAGCTATTAAGGGAATTAGATATACAGTGCCACAAAATAGAGCATTATCATAGTCCAAAGGAAAGATAACAATGATATTCCGAATATTGGTTTGAAATCAAGCTTCTAATAATGTTGGCTAAATGACTTCTGCAGTTATATTACATTTGGATGGTTGATTATGATGCCAAATAAATGGAAGAAAGTTAGCGCTGAAGTGTATGAATATTTGGCTTTTACAGAAGTATAACTTGCTAACCAATATTATGCCTGGTTATTTTGAAAGTAACAAGAGTTTATAAACACATAGATAAATAATATATAATAGAAATAACAATTTCTCTGATCCAGGCTAATCAGTTTTATTTATAGAGAACATCTTTAAAAAACCTACTTTAAAGAAAATTTAAAGAAAATATTGTATAAATATTTACAGAACTGTCTGGTTAGAAGAGTTTTAAAACTATATTGGTATTAAAATAAACCTGAAATATCTTTAAATATTCATGAAAAAGACCTCATTCTGTATTGATTGGTTTACCAGCCTGTTTTAATAAAGGATTCAACATCAGCTCTGTTGATGACATGGCATGGAGAAAAAAGTCTACAAAACTAGGGTATAAAGATTATCTAACAAGGTGCTTTGAAGTATCTTAGTGACGTCACGCACATGTAAATAACGTGGAGCACAACGTACAAGCAGGAGTATTATGTACGGGTGAAGTGGAGAATATTTTGATATAACTGGGATTCAATTTCTCTGAAAACATTTTTTTCCAAGATATTCCATTGTCTGAAAACTGTTTTGGTGTGTCGTTATCTGTATGAACGACTAGATTATGGGATGCAATCCGTGCATTCCCATCAATCAAAGTAGAAACTAGCCAGATCCTGTATTACTGTGAGAATGAATAGTGATGATAAAAAATCTAGCTGTCTGTACACAAATAATCATATAACGCGAGAGTAACAAACAAACAGGCTTCAAAGGGGTTTCCACAGCTACACACACCTACGGGACCAATCACAGAGTCTGTTTGATTGGAACACGGTTATACGCCAGACTGATGCCCTCTGGTATATAAGCGTGACTGAAAAAGAAATAAAACTGTGTACAATTGTGTTAATGTGTTAATTACATATGTGAGTATTCCCCAGGGGGCAGGGATAGCAGGCTCCTCCCCCATGACCCCCAAGGTCTTTAGATCTTTGGGGTCAGGCCCGAGTGTAGGCGTCTGGATCAGCTGTAACCACATAGTACTAGTGTTTGACATGCTTTCAATGACTTTACATAGACCAGTGAGTTTCTCTTTTGCCTTGACATCCGGACATTATATTTCCAGATACAATCTTATTGGTTTAGCTGTTAGGAACCATTGGGTTTCTTTGGTACCTGGATGTCTAAACAATTTGTACTTCCAGTTCCTTGTGAAAAACCGTTTGAAGTTCTTTGTTCCAGATTCTGACAATGGTTTCTTTTAAGAAAAAAGGTTGTTTGGCTTAGAAGTCAGTGTCTACATATAAGGCTTGCACATCTTTACCGTAGATATTTGCATGTGATGAACACTGTTTTAGGGGGAAATGATCATATCAAGAAATGCATGCACACTATTCTGTCTTTGCGTATTGCAGAGTTATCTTCTCTTGAGAGCAGGTATCTTGTAATATTCGTGTAATTTTCTCACACGAACCAATGACGTAACAATCAATACCTGCTCTCAAGAGAAGATAACTCTGCAAAGACGGAATAGGCGGGCAAACAATCCAAAACCAGTCCGGGGTTGCGATCATTTATCTTAAAATGTTTTTGCTCACCTGTTTTTAGAAATATTTTGAAATATACTTGCAGCATTACTGCTGAAATTTTGTGTAACACCTCTTGAATGCATTGTCTTTTGTATTGATATTTCGGTTATATATTAAGTGACCGACTGCATCATTGGCTGACTTTATGTTTCTTGATTTCTGTTTTAGTATCTTTGTCATTCCTGTATGGAAACACTTTCTTACTTTTCTATTCTACTATTAAAATTCTACCTGTCATGGGATGTCATGAAATTGTCTCGTCTTAAAAAAAAAAAATCATCATACTTGTACTGGGTAATTAAACTGTAGTCACAGTGAACTCATAAGCCAAGTTAAATATATCATGGACTATTCATTTTGGATTTATTTTGAAATTATAAAAATTGTAGGGACATTCGATGTACAGATCTGACTAGCAAGGTGCTCTCTTAATTTATACTGAAAGTGTGTGAACGTACAAAGCATGTGACTTCAGAAATCATTACTATAAAAAGGTGTCTATCGAGCTATAAAGTGGCCTGCCAATTAATCTACTAACAGATTGGGGTCCTTGGAAGGATTGAGCATGGGGCATGTACAAGTTTAACTGGTGTTAAGAATGTGGTCTCTGGAGACATTGCTTTACTCTAGTTACTCCACATGTATCTATCAATGTGTAATAGCTGTGTTTATTTCTGTAGGAATTATTTACATGTATACAGGTCCCTGTGTATATCTCAGTACTTATATTTCTCACAGGACCCTGTGTATATCTCAGGACTCATATTTCTTACAGGTTCCTGTATATTTGAGGTTTCTCTTGTGAAACCAATTTCTATTATAAATACTCACCACAGTCATTATAATGCATATTCCAACCTTACTTGGCTCTTTACATACGTAAATAAAGAATTTTCCCCCCCATGGGGAACCCCTGGAAAACCCACCAATCAGACGGCAGTATTCACGCACGTGATCAGACACGAAGCCATGCTTCCCACTTCATATTTCCAAAGCCCAAAAAAGTGAGAGCCAAGGAGACAAGGGGAGGCTGGGAGGGAACTCACCTAATGACTGTGGTAAGTATTTATAATAGAAATTGGTTTCACAAGAGAAACCTCAATTCTATTTCAAAATACGTTACCACAGTCATTATAATGCGAATTCGACTTACCGCAGTGGTGTCTCCGTGGAGCGATGAAGGGTTCCAACAATAGGACCCATACCCCCGGAGGAAAAATTCAAAATACCCTTTC
>NW_018479996.1:49534-108592 GCF_002113885.1 Mizuhopecten yessoensis | reverse complement strand
CCTCCCCCCCGTCTGTTCTGGCCAAGTAGTAATGCAAGGCCCGAACTGGGCAGAGCAGGCGATCAGGACAATCCCCATCCAGAGTTGAAGCCGAAGAAGGGATAACCACAAGCCCTGGGGTGAAACCGGGAACCTGGTTCTTAGCTAAAAAGGAGGGATCAGTGGTCACTGAGACCGAAGAATGGCCAGCCGAAAAAACGAAGGCAAGAAGGAGATCTGCTGAAAGCATGAATCTCGCTTCTGCGGCGACCGGAAGCAAAGGCTATCAAGTACACAGTCTTGAAAGTAAGATACTTCCAATCCGTCGACTGGAGGGGCTCGAATGGCGCCCTCAACAAGGAATCTAGCACAAGTGCTAAATTCCACCTAGGGACCAATAGCCATGAACGAGGCTTCTCAATGCAGAAGCCCCTTATTAGAGCAGACAATGCCAAGGCGGCACAGAACGCCCAGAACCGACCTCGTGCTCCGGGACAGGATAACTGGATCCACTTGGAGCAACAGGGAGTCGTCGAAGTAGATGTGTGCATCTACCCTGAGACTGTGGAGGTGCCCCACTATTACCTGCAACAACTTGGTGAAAACCAAGGGGGCCATAGTGAGGCCGAAGGGCATAGCGCGAAACTGGTAAACCTTCTGCTCAAAAGTGAACCTGAGGAACTCCCTCGCCGACCTCCTGACAGGGATGTGAAAGTAAGCATCCTTCAGATCGATGGACGTAGCCCTCATTCCTGGAAGCACTGACGCAATGATGCGTCGTGGCGTTTCCATCTGGAAGTGCGGGGAATCCAGGAGACCCAGGAGTAAAACCCTGGAGACCGCCGGTCCGGTGAAAGTTCCTCGATCGCGCCCTTCGCGATCATGGCCTGAACCTCCGACCTGAGAGCTTCCACCTTTCCCGGAACGGAAGGAGAAGGGAAAAAGATAGGCTCTCGCGCCAGGTGGATCCCGAAGGAGCGGGATGCAGAGACCCTTGGACACAACCCCTAGGGCCCAACTGTCTGATGTGATTTCTTTCCACTGAGGAACGAAATGGGACAGCCGACGCCTACTGGCAAGTCCAGAAGGGGCCAATCTAGCCCTTCCCAAACCACCTTTGGCGGAGTCTCCCGCGCCCGAGGGCGTGGGAGCGGCGACAGACAGTGGACAAGGAGTTCGCAAGGGCAAGGAAGAGTCAGGAACCCTTCCTACCCCTGGAAAATTTGGCTTTGCCTCGACCCCTATGGGAACCCCTACCGCGGAAGGAAGATTTCCGACGTTCTGCCAGAGCGGAAGTCGGAGGGGCAGCCTGCTGCTGAAAAGCAGCCGTCTTTGCCCTCTTCCTCCTACGCCTGGAGGAGCCAGAAGCCTGCCTCTTCCTGCTAGCGCCCTTGCCTGCTGAATTGTGGCGTGCATCCTCAGATGCAAACGGGTCCAACCTCATCTCAGATTGCACTGAGGGAAGGACCCCGCCAAACAAATCTTGGCCTCCAAAAGGGTAGCCCGATAGGAATCGCCGACTGGCAGTCCAGAAAGGACCGACAACCGGCGAGCAACAACAAGGTGTGACATGGCAGCCGACAGTAAGGCCATCGCATCAAGATGTGCCTTGCAAATTGCCTGGCTGAGGCGCTCCATCAGTCCAAACTTGCTGGGGAGCTGCTTCACCGACTTGCAGCTCGCAGCCAGCAGCGCAGAAGTAAACCAGTCTGCATAGGACAGAACATGGAGAGGCAGCCTAAGGAGACGCTCCAACTTAGAGTGCTCCCTAGGCCCCATCACCAACTGGTCAACACAGCGTCCTGGCCACTTATCCAGATCCCTCTCAAGGGAAACGGAATTAGGGGCCAAGACTGGGTCGTAGATGCGGTACGTATCTGCAGCTAAATCTGCGATTTCAGCAACCACAACCTGTAAAGCCGAGAGGGAAAAAGGCTTGTGAGCCTTACTCACCTTCTGCTTTAATAAAGCGTTGACCTGAGCAAGGGACGAAGTAATATAGTATTAAAGGATACAATATATATCGGTACAACAACGCCAGTAGCAGTTGGAACCCCGTAGAAGCAACCAAAACACGTCCGTAAACACGGAAGGCTGAAGGAATTATGAAGTGGGAAGCATGGCTTCATGTCTGATCACGTGCGTGAATACTGCCGTCTGATTGGTGGGTTTTCCAGGGGTTCCCCATGGGGGGGAAAAACCTTTATTTACGTATGTAAAGAGCCAAGTAAGTTTGGAATATGCATTATAATGACTGTGGTAACATATTTTGAAATAGAAATCTCAATATTTCTCACAGGGTCCTGTGTATATCTCAGTCAGTACAATCTCTAACCATAAACTAGATTGGTCTGGAAACCTTGTAACCTGCGTTCTCCCCCACTCTTGCAAAATGGAATCATGTTTATATATATAAATGCTTCATATGCGAAATTGAAGCAAGGTACGTTTCCGAAAGGAATAGTTTATTGCGTCCGTAAAATATAATATTTGTAGAATTATAGTTTCAAAACCTTTGTAAATATGTCATGGTATGCGTTTCTGTCTGAAGAATAACATCAATGTTGACAGCTGAAACATGCAGTGGAGATATTATGTTACTACACAGAAACCATTAATAGTGTTCGGTTCCACATGCCATTTCATCTGCTGATTACAACTTCATGTGTTTCACAAGTTCAAAGATGTAATGTTTGAAAGAAATGAAGTCATTTTATCTTTTTTTTTTTTTTCGTATGTAGTAAAAACAAAAACATTTTTCAAAAGAAATAGTTGTTATAATGAAAATAGTCCTGAATGCAAGACAGCTGATTTTTTTTATATTTGAACACATAAAGCTTGCTAGACTTTTGAGGAGAATGCCGTGCTAGCATCAGATAATTGAAGTTATTGGGAGCGGTAATGGAGATGTGACATTTACGGAGCTCATCTCCCCAATAACGTGCATGGTACATAATGTATGTCCGTGACCTACCAAGCCTTCACGCCTCCTGCATGTAATTTGGTCGCGTGAAATGACATGTTCGACGACAGACTGTAATCCCGGCGACTCACCTGTTACTATTCGCGTGGTATAAGGTGATGATTTCCATACAGATAAGAGCACTATGAGCGGCTATAAGCCATCAAGTGCTATAGACATACTGTTTATAGGCTTCCTTGATGCATTGACTAATAAACATAGCATTTCTTATGACAGGCCGGATATTCTTCTCCCTAACTTTTGCCATTATAACTGTTGCTATTTGTGTGGAATATATGATATAATTCTAAACGCATATCTGTTAAATTCATCCATCAATAATAGCTTAATGGTCTTCAGCTGTTCTGTAGAATGATGATCATGAAAATTCCTGAGGAAAGTTTTAGCACATAACGAAATAAGCTTATCAGTGTGATGAAATTGAAATGAAGAAATACATTGTACTTTTCCTATTGGGTAATTTTGTGTCTAATTTACTTTTGCTTTCCGTTTTATCGAACTGTTAGAGTAGAACAAAGGAAAGAAATTAACTTAGAATTTGTTGTATATTCCAACAAGCTCCGAGATCGATACCGTGTACCAATGTTTAGTAAACTATGTTATACGTTTCAATAATCTTATTGTCAAAATGATATTTATTTTGATTCTCATTTTATGAAATTGAATTTGTTATTTTCTTGAAACTACAAAAAATCATTACATGACAAAAATCTATTTTCCAGAAATGCTCTGGGCTGGGTGGTGTATATTATACGTACACAATGTGTATTAGCCAAGTACATGTTTAGGAATTTTCATCCGTATAGCCTTAGTATTATTATATAAAAGTGATTTAAAGTATAGATACATGTAAGTTATGGAAGGTCAAGGTCACTGGATCATTTACTTACCCAACTTATTTATATTACAAACTAACTTTTGGGGGGGAAAATGTCAGAACAAAGATGTACCTATATGAATCAAAAAAAATGTCCCATAGTTTTAGCTCACCTGGCCCTATTGATCAAACTTTTTATTCAGGAAATATAAAATTAGTTTTTTTTGTTATACTCTATCAGTATTCACATGCTTAATTTATACATTGCTATTATTCTTGCATGTACAATGTATACATGTATACAATACTGTTTAGTTCACTGCCTATCTCTGTGGAACTCTCCTGTCAGAGGGGCTGTCGGTTGTAATGGCTATAGCAGGCTGATTCGGGTGTTGAAAAGCTGATATCGTATAACAGTACGGTAAAAATGTCAATGGCGCTCACATCTTATTAGATACAAGCTTGAAGGGTGAAAACATTTCTTCTCGTACATAATAGGTCTACCATTTTCACTTGTCTTAATTTTAAATTTGGACAGGTAGTAGGTTCTATAGTCATGCTTTAAGTTTCAAACTTGTCAGTTATAGTTTAGAATTTTTTGTTTAAAACTCCTCAAAATTAAATCCAAGATAAGAAATTGAACTGTACGTTGTATTACACAGAAGCCGTGTTGTCACGGTAACGATTACCACATGTACACACCCTCAGACGCTTGTTACCACACTGTTAACGTTACCAGATTAAACGTACCTCACCTGAAACTTGGCTTTAATGTTGATCTGAAGGATTCACCTATCAGTTATAATGTGTGAAATCCCTATCACTCAAGGCCAAAACTCAGACATGAACTGTCAAGGTTTTTACAGCAAATTTTAATACTTTATTTCCTTCCTTCATCATCTAATCCTATGACGTAATTCAAAGTTTGTATTTGAATAAATATTCCGTAGTGCTTTCCCACAGGAACGAGTTAGAAATTTGTTGAAAATGAATCTTTTGTGAAGGAGTCTAGCTAGCATACCCATCGCTACACCAACACAACAGCTTACTCTTAGCTGATTCAGTGCCATTCTATTTGTGCTACATCTGAATACTTCTGTAATGTATTATAGAGAAACAATTGTGACTGACAAAAAAATAGCCCTAACATTAAAAGTAGCAGCCTGTAATAAATTATAGGATTAGAAAGTTTGTCTTAGAATGTGGGTTTGAGATGGTAACTTGGGAAATTAAGTAAACACAGTTTGTCTAATTGCATGCATTGATGTTCGTGCCAATTAATGTCTGTTCAACTTGAGCTTACATGATGGCCCCATGGAGTCTCTGTAGGTCTACTATAGTACCTGATAGTTAATAAGATTCTATGTTCAGTGCTGATGGCCCCATGGAGTCTCTGTAGCTCTACTAGTACCTGATAGTTAATAAGATTCTAAGTGTAAAATTTATATTTTTTGTGTTTCAAATGTGATCTTTTCCTCATGCAGACAGTACATTCAAAGAATTAAAATTCAAACATAATCTGTACATCCTCTGATACAAATCAGTTTAAATCTCCCTTGACCTTTTCTTCTGATGTAGTTAAGAAAATGAAGAAAAGTCCTTCCATGTTCGGGACTCCACTGCTTACCTTCATTCCTATTAATTCAGCTTCTATATCACAAACTTAGTCAATAAGTTGTCATATCTTGTTCAGCAGGTTGTCTATTTCTATGAATTTGCTTGAATCACTATAGCCCTCCACGATTGGGTTGTGGGTTCGAGGCCTAGGTGGGGTAGTCGTTAGGTACTGGGTGCAGGTCTATGTTTTTTCCCTGGGACCACGATCGGCTTCCCTCCACCAGCAAAGTCTAGCTGGCACGTCCTTAAATGACATGCATAGCTGTTAATAGGATGTACGACACAAGCAGTTGCGGTTCTAGTGACACAAAGAAAATGAAGTACATAAACATCTCTGTAGAAGAGTTTAATGTACGGAGCTCGCACACAATTCGTTTTTGGTAGGTTGATTTGTGCTCTGCAGTTTGACTTTGGAAAATACGCAATAAATTTAGCAGCTTTTCCAAAAAACTAGTATTTCAAAAACATTTTCCTTTAAAGATTTGTGTGATATCCCAAAAGACTTGACAAAATTGTCAAATAAAATTATGAAATTCAAGTTAGGTAATTTGTTTACGATCCCTGAAAGACTGAAGCAAAAAAGAGTTGGATAAAGTAAATATACTGTTTACTAGCCATTCTTCCGTTATGCAGCAAGGTGTAATTAATTCTGGAATTAGTAGCTATACTTGTACAATATACCACAATAAAATAAACACTCCCACAATATACCACAAATAAACACTCCCACAATATACCACGTACATTAAAATAAACACTCCCACAATATACCAAATATAAACACTCCACAATATACCACATTAAAATAAACGCTCCCACAATATACCAAATATAAACACTTCCACAATATACCAAATATAAACACTCCCACAATATACGACAAATAAACACTCCCACAAAATACCACAAATAAACACTCCCACAGTATACCACAAATAAACACTCCAACAATATACAAAAAATAAACACACCCACAAAATCACAAAAATAAACACTCCCACAATATACCCAATATAAACACTCCCACAATATGCCACAAATAAACACTCCCACAATATACCACAAATAAACACTCCCATTATCTTTTACATTGTATAACATTTGATTAGAGTGTACTGCGTAAACTCCAGGGAAATTCATTTTGGCAGAGTTGAGATTAACTTATATGAGATCCAAGGATACAGATAGAGAGCAAACATTAAAATACAAAGCATCTGGGAACTGTGTAAAGAATTGTTCAATCCAAGTACATTGTATTTGAAAAACAAACAAAATCAGTGACATTAAACATCGAAGCTTATTTGTCTGCTGGTTTTACCTATAACCCACAACCGAAAACATTTTACATAGATGCTTTTATTATTTTTTTAACTGAAGGGTTGTGACATGAGCTTTTTGTGTAAAGAACATTGATAAAGTTTCTGGACAACTAATTGTTCATTTCAGCTTTAACAGAATATTTTTATTGACGAAAAAAAACCGCCATAAATATATAAAGATCATAATCATCCTAAAACGTGGATATTCTATACATATGTATATATACAATTGTATATATTTAAAAAAATGTCTTTGATTTTTAATTGAAAACCCAGTCATGATTCTTATGTTCTAAGATTTTGTTTTTAGGTCACCTGAGCTTTAGCTCAAGTGACCTATTGCTGTCCGTCTTACTCTGTCGTCCGTCGTGCGTCGTCCGCGTGCGTCGTCCGTTAACATTTTACATTTTCAACTTAAGCTGAAATACTGGCAAAGGGATTTCATTAATATTTCATGGGAGGTTACTGACATCTCCCTGACCAAGTGTTGTTATTTTTCGAGTCGATCAGAAATCCAATATGGCCACCACGGCCGCCATTTTGAAAAACTATTTCAAACTTAAAGTCAAGTTCTGCTGGGCAAATTGAACTGAAACTTTGTAGGAATGATTGACTCATGGTCCTGACAAAGTTTTGTTGTTTTACGGGTCAATCAGAAATCCAATATGGCTGCCATGGTTCCTATTTTTAAGATACCTATTTCAAACTTAAAAACAAGTTCTGATAGGCCGATCTAACTGAAAATCGGTCTAGAAATGATCAGCTCATGGTCCTGACAAACTTAAGTTAACGTTATATTTAACAATTTTTTACTCAAATTGGTACATATTTCAACAACAAAAATAAATACTGTAGGACTCAGGTGACCGTTAAGGCCCATGGGCCTCTTGTTGTGTTATGTTCAGGGTTCTCCAGTTTCCTCCCACAATAAGACCCNCCAAAAAAACCCCCCCCCCCCCCCACGCTAACATCTGGACCAACAAGAGTGATTAATATAAGTTGAAATAAACAAAGATGATATATAGTATACTCAGTTTGCTATTTTCTTCAGTTTTAAACTGGTATTGGATAGCTTATTTAATATGATGAACTTTAAACAATCTTTCCTCAGGAGATTCTGTCATCCGCATATCTACCTTGTAACGGTTTGGCATTAAAATATAACAACTGTTGTAAATCAGTAAAGTCTAATTCAATTAATCCTTATGACTTCATACTGTAAGCCCTTATATAACACATGTCAGTATTACTTGGCAATCTTTTAAAAGAATAATTAGTTTAGAAATACGGCATGGCATTTATAATCCCATTGACAATGGAACCTGCAATTGTTTCCATCAATCTAAAATCTATAATCCCAATTTTAAAACAAAATTTCAGCCTTCAAAGGAAACTAATCCCTTATCATTGTTCCCTGTGTAGTTATGAAGAAATAGTCAATGCAATCACAGCAGGTATAGAAAGCCTGTTCTAGGAGGTGTTAATGTCATTTGGTTTCTATGAATTGCTTTGTCAGTGCGTCTCTATATGTCCATAATAAAAAGTTTGTGTTCCAAGATATCTCATGAACCTTTCTACAAATTTAATTTACATTAACAGCATAGTATGGTTACACTGAGCTCTACACCTGATTAGATTTTGATGGTCATCAGTCAAGGTCAAAGATCACTGATAACAGGATGGGGGTTGGGGATATGGGGTGGCGATTAGGTTTGGGGACGGAGGTTTTTCTATCTGAGCCTCCACTCACTTTGGTTTTAATCTCTTTGCCTTTGTTGTAAGGTGTGTTATACCAGAATAGGGATATATATAAAGTGTACAGTATCATTGGTCAACGATGCTGCCATTGTAAATTTCTGCCTTCATCTTACGCTAGCTGATGGTCTTATTGTTTTCAAATATTAGTTGTATCCCATTATATTTCTATTTTGTTTTGATGTAATGTTTTTCTGTGTCCCTATAAAGGAACGGATTGCATTGTTGGAATGATTTCCTTGCCCCATACAAAAGGTGTATATATATATACCTAGATTGAGATAAGGTGTATAGCTGAATTGGGAAATGTATAAGATTAAGGTTTATAGCTGAATTGGGATATATGGTACTAGGTTTATACCCTAATGTGGGATATGTGTGAAGTTAATACCTGAATTTGGAATATATATCAGATGTTCACCTGAATTCGTATATAGGAGAATCCTGAATTGGGAGTATATAAAGGCTACCACATAATCAGAAGACATCTTGTTGATTTGTAATAGGTAATTTAAATTGGTTCTGGCTGTGAAAGAAACAGTAATCTCTGCCTTGGACCCACAATTGTTCTGTAATCATTGCCTTCCCAGACCCAATGACAGTTGGCAAAGGTCGTATTGATCACCATGGAAACACAGTCAAATATCGGCCATTACGCAGTGTACATCATTTTGTAACGTGACAAATGCAATCTAATATGGGAAGCAACTGGTGATGACTTATTGGAGGGACGCAGGATTTGCATCTTACTAAATCATGATCCATATTCATAAGTCAAAAACCTGCACAAGCGGATTGACGAGCTCATTTTGTGGCTGTGTTATTTGAAAATGTATTATTGGCCTATTGCAGGCCTGCCGCTCAGCGGTTTTAACTCCAGTTAACTTTGGTTTGATTTGAAATTTTATTTCACCTAGGAATTCTTGAGTTTTAAGTATTGGAAAATATTTAGAAGCATTTTGAAAATTTGAAGTATCATTTTGTTAAGATAGCAAACTTCTATGTCTGGGATATTTGATGTAATGCAGTGTAATGGCCGCTCACAGAGAAGTTGATATGCTAAGGGGAATAACTCTGTCTAATTATTAAGGACAGAGGTACTTGATGACACAGAAAAGGCCTAGATATGTTCTGATAGTTGTGTGGTCCCTAGGTGGTGATCATCGACACAGACCTGGCTGACAGTCCTATCTCAAAGTTTTATACCCATCAGTGTCATTGCTGATTAGATTTTTTTTATAAATCCCAGACAATGTTGGTAGTATTGGAATCTTTCAAATCCCAAGTATCATTTATGGCCATATAGATTAAGCTACAACCATGAAGCCACACTGATGTGTCTGTATATCAAACAATTTTGATTACAGCCTTGCCCCGAAGTAACAATAACAGTACAGTTTTACTTATATAAATTACATGTATATATATATATACACTGTATTTGTACTGATATGTATTGATTCAGGTAATTCTTGTAAAGCCAAAATATGAAAATCAAGTAGTACTGCATGTAATTAGTGTAATTACAAGTTGATTCACAGAATTCCTGTGGAGTCATGTTGATAGATGTAATTAGTGTAATTACAAGTTGATTCACAGAATTCCTGTGGAGTTGTATGTTAATAATATAGTGTGATTAAAAGTTCCATCACAGAATTCCTGTTGAGTTGTATGTTAATAAAAGTAATTAGTGTAATTAAAAGTTCCATCACAGAATTCCTTTGGAGTTGTATGTTAATAAGTGTAACTAGTGTAATTAAAAGTTCCATCACAGAATTCCTGTGGAGTTGTATGTTAATAAATGTAATTCGTGTAATTACAGATTCCACCACAGGATTTCTGTGGAGTTGTATGTTATAAATGATGGTGATATTTAACTTGTATCATAATTCTTTTGTTTTCAGGGTAACACTGTAATTATAATTCTTGATCAATAATTTCTAAAACCACTACTCTCAGTTCAATCTCTGTATGATTAAATTATTCTAAGAAGATTACATAATTTTATTTTTGGTTCTAGCTTATTAATGTCGACCTTGTTGAATGTGAGAAAAACAGGTCTTTTGTACAGTTGTGGGATCGCACAACATTACACGATGTGCGGTGTGCGCACAGTGTGTGCACGGTGTGTGAACGATGTGTGCACAAAATGTGAACGATAAATATTGTATGATCCTTGCATGCGCACATATGTGTGCACAATGGACGAACGATGTGCGATAACAATTGTAGTTGGTATAAATTGAGGAATGCCTTAACAATATATACGAATTCGTGTGTAACAAATAAATTTGATTTTTACATACATGTATGTTTCTATATTCTACTTACATCAATAAGCTTATCGTTATGTCTATACTTTCTTAAAATTAGAAATTGTGTTTTCGGTACTCTTAAAACGACCTTAATCGACACATATGAAATTACAACACAGTCCTGTATACAGGTAAACATAACCACTTTGTACGGTGACTCGTTTCCCCCCCCCCCCCCCCCGGGGCGTTTACCTATTTCGTCGGGTAGGGTCAGAGGTGTGAAAACCCAGGTGAAGGGGAGCCATAGGCAAACCGAATGCAAATAACAAATACTAAACGTACGGTATCGCATATCAGCTCTGTGTCAGGTACAGGCCACGTAAAACTCTGGTCACTCATCAAATTGTTATTTACCTGTTCTGTTACCTTGGAGCCAAACCCATTCAACAGTCACTGTAATGCTGTGTTACACGCATTGTAAAACTGTACATAATCTTCATGACTGTGATGAGAAATTACAGTAATATATACAGTTTTCACTATTGCATACGAGCTTTCCGTATTTTTTTCATTCCGTAATATTGATCTACAAATTGTACCAAATCGTACAGTTGAGCGGAGAGAACTCACAACGGGGAGAACGAATGTTAAATCGCACAGTTGTGCGCACCATGTGTGAACGATGTGCGGAAGGTGTGTGAACAATGTAAGCGTGTGCGCTCGCTATTTTTGGTCCGTTGTGCTGTCACACAACTGTAGAAACAAACTGTATGTCAAAATGTAATTTTATTGCAGCGAAATTTAATCTACAAACTACTTCCTGTGGGCATTCATAGCGACTTTTGTTTTATAATGTGGAATGACTTAAGTTTTTTTTAATCTGTAAACTCATAAGGAATTTCGTATTGGTTTCTAGTATGTCGATCATTCATGCGTTCATGTTGTGGTAGATTTACATGTGATATAGCTTTCCACCTATAAAAAAAAAAAAAAGATAATAATACACATAAAAAAACACATAGAAACCCCATACTCATAAAAAATAACCATTCACATCAATAGGAAGCATAATACAGTAATTCAATGTGAAATACATATCACAATCCACAAATATAGAAAATATGCTTTAGAAAGATCAATTAAGCAATAAGTTTTCTAAATGTTTCGGTTATTGTATACAGAACATTTGTATTTGTATATGCCAGACTTGGGTTATAACCCCTATGCATGAATGACACGAAAATATTAAATATTTTTCTTTATAGAACACTGAATAACTTATTTATTTATGCTATATTAAATATATTTATGTTTATTTATAAATGTAGCCAGTTTTTTGGTAGAGAGACTCACCACCGATATTATGTTCTCACAGATTGACATCATGGTAGACGGTGGATTTAAGAAGTCCGGTACGACGGCAGGCGACTTTACCATGCTGTCGAGTCGACTACTATATGTAGGGGGCAGCCCCAACCCGTCCACTCTGTATGGGGCCAGAGTCCAGACCAACTTCAAAGGATGCATGAAAAAGGTAACACTATTCAAGATTCGTTCTTATTTGAAATTGTAAATATGTGTTTTATAATAAATTGATGACAAATGCAAATGCTGTTTTTTGCCTTTAAGTTACCAACAATTTTTTAATATGCATTTAATAAGTTTTTGTTTATTTCCATTTTCAGTAGCATTATATTTTTGTTTTAACATAGAACAAATCCATTGTTTAAATAGCAGAATCATTTTAACTAGCACTTTACTTACATTTGATTATAAAGGGTTGTATTATTTTTCTAAGAAGTGGATGTTTCTGTCTGAATATCATTCTATGCTTCAACAACTGCCTTCCTGTAACAGGTGCATTAAGTTGTAGCATTGATTTTCCCTTATTTTTAAACGATAACCTTTTAACTGTTTTATGTTTCCACATTTAATCCTAGGTGATCTACAAATCTGATAGCGTGACCCTTGACCTGACGACCTTGGCAATAGAGCAGAGTGACATCCTGAAGGTTGTTGGCGATGTTGT
This sequence comes from Mizuhopecten yessoensis, assembly GCF_002113885.1. Taxonomy (NCBI): domain Eukaryota; kingdom Metazoa; phylum Mollusca; class Bivalvia; order Pectinida; family Pectinidae; genus Mizuhopecten; species Mizuhopecten yessoensis. The sequence goes on along the minus strand of NW_018479996.1, from coordinate 95,838 downwards.
ATTTAACAAGTGTCATGACATCGTGGAATCTCAGCCCGTGACCTTTACTACCCCTGAATCCTACATCATCTTGCCATCATGGGAGGTAGGATCTGCTGGCGGCTCCCTGTCTTTTGCATTCATGACCAATGAACCCAATGGTGTTGTCATGTACAACAGTGGCACACAGAACTCGGACTTCTTTGCTTTTGAAATTCAGGATCGGTTCATGTATCTGATAATAGACCTTGGGTCAGGTGCCATGCGTATACAGGTATCCATGCAGCCTGTCAGTGATGCAAAACTTCACGAAGTCAGCCTGGAGCACATTGGTAGGCGGGGCTGGATTCTGTTTGATGGACAAAGAGTGAACTATACTGTCAGGGGAGAGAACTCTAACTTGGACATGGTAGGGGTTTTATACGTGGGTGGGGTCAACGACTACAAGGAGAAGTATCAGCTGCCCAAAGAGATGTGGGCAGGTATGCTTGGTTACGGATTTGTTGGATGCATGCAAGATGTTGTTATAAACGGGAACAAGATGGACCTTCTCAATGCTGCACGGAAACAGAGCAAGACAGACATTGTGAATTTCTGTCGTCCCTCCGAGCCGCAGTGTATGACCCGGCCCTGTATCAACAATGGCCAGTGTAGTGAGGGCTGGAACAGATATGTATGTGACTGTAAGGCCACACGCTACGTTGGTGACTTCTGTCAGACAGGTAAGTCACACAATACTACATTGATGACTAGAATCACAGAAATATTCAATTAGAGAATGTATTTATGGTTGTCTTGTGGTCTTACCTCATGCCAACTATTCAGTGAATATTCAGAATTTTACAAGTCATGCCTTTTTGCTGTTTTCATGTTTACATTAGTTTCAGAAAAACCAAAATCAAACATTTTTCAGTACAATTTAAGCTACAAACAAGACAATTGCAGAGGTCTTGCCTTACTGATTGCTTTTGTAGGAAAAAATAAGTGTTTTATGTCACACTTTCCTAAGTTGTCAGTATATAAAAATCACGAAATGCTAGTTTTCTCATCTTATCCATAGCTCAGTTCCCTTGATTATCCATAGCTTACCTCCCTTGATGATCCATAGCTTACCTCCCTTGATTATCCTTAGCTTACCTCCCTTGATTATCCATAGCTTATATCTCCAGAGGTTTTAGAGGGTCTAATGATTTCATCAATAAGCATAATAAATTTCTTATGCAACCACTCAGGCCTAAGTTTCTTGAATGCTCCTAAATTTAGAAGTTTCTTCAGCTGAACCATGATTTCCCTATGGAGAAATTAAAGTGAATTCAGAAAACCGGCAAGAACAAAATAAAACTTAAGTAGAAATACAAAAGGATCCATTATTCCCATAGTCGTAATATACAGGGGCAAAATATAGCCTTGGTATAAATACAGATGGCAAAATGTATCCCATAGTGTAAACACACAAGAACAGAAATATTCCCATAGTATAAATACAAACAGGCAAAATGTATCTTGTACTGTAAATACACAAGCACAAAATATACCAATATTATAAAACATATATTCCCTTGTGTATTTCTATACAAGGACACAATCAGAACTCAAAGTTATAAAAAGAGCAACTATAGCAACTATGGGGTGACATCAGAAACAGATGGTGTCAGCCATCATGATGATCATTGTACCATGACAAAAAGCAGGGAAACCTAACAAAACTTCCTGACAAGATTGTTTATTTCCTTCATGTGGCATTTCCATAAAACCCAGGGAAGTTCACTGGTCTGCGTTGACCTTAGACATGGTAAACATAGTTTTAGAATCAAAGATTACGATCAATACTGCTCTAAAAACAGTTTGATGTCCAAACTACCTTGGGAGTCCATTGTGATTTACAGAATGTTAACTTTGTTGAGAGTTGTCTACTTTCTTAACATCTTCTTGTATTTCAAACTACAATGTTGTATAATGCAATATTGCCTTGCATCATTGTGGCATATTACATTGTGCAATGTATTGTAATATATTGTATTATAATGCAATATTCTGTTGAGTTATAAATTAATGCAGGATGGTATTGCAATACATTATAATGCGGCATTGTATTGAATTACATTGCAATGTTGCATATTGAATTGCAGTGTATTGTGTAATGCATTTTTCTATTGAATTGCAGTGTATTGTGTAATGCATTTTTCTATTGAATTGCAATGCGTTTTTTAACACATTTGTGCTGCATTGCTGTGAATTGTAATGCAGTATTGAAATTTCTCCTTTGTGAAAATCTAAATTACCAGCACACAAACCAGAACAGATAATCCCACCCTATCGCTGGAGCCGCAGAGAAAGGCCAGCACACACCAACTCAGAAAGAAGCTGCTGGTAATTTGAGCGGTATATATGTCAACAGGCAGAAATGAGCTCACTAGCTAGGCTGATAGGATCTGATGGAAAAGTTAATTTTGTTATTTCCATTTTCAGTAATCAAAGAAAGATGGTAAAGAGGTATCACAATCTGTTATAGTCACACTCCACTCTGTTCATTATGGGACTTAGTTGCGTTTGTATTCGGTACTGCAACGTGTGTGTAAGTCAAAAGGGGAAAAAACACCTGTTTCTCAGATCGCCTGGAAAGTGAAGGTTTCTGACGAATAACGTGAGATCAATTAACTTAGACTTCCCGTTGTGATTTGTTCTGTATGGTACTGGAAACAGAAGCCCTCTGGGTCTGGCCCCGTATACTAGAACAAGCCAGTTGGCATGCCAATCAATGTATCTCACATAAAAGACACGTTTGCAGAAAAATCCAAAAAAGTACAGATATCTTTAGAAGTCTCACTTGCGGTTACTGCCATCACTATGGCTTCTTTTGAAAGGACAAGCCATTATCTGAAGCTGTGCATGTCAGTGGAAGCCAGAAGAGGGTTGTGACGAGTCAGACTTGATTCAATGTAATGTTTCCACATGTAGAGTGTCTGTGTGTAGTTGTACATAGTTATACAGACTTTTGTATGTCTGAATTTAATTATATTCAGTCCATATAAAATATCATGCATATATAGATATGGAGTCTGAATGTCTTAACTAAAGGTTGTACATGTGTATATGGAGTGTTTTTTGTACGCCAGTGTGTTAAATACTGTTCGTATCTTTCTGTATGTCTGTGTTTTGTAATATTTACAAATATGAAATATTCGGAGTAACATTAATCAGTTTGGTATGAATAATGAAGGCTATGAGTTTGTTTTGAACACGAACAGGAACAGAAAACCTTTTTTGCGACCTTTAGAAAATGTCTTGTTTCCTTTTTCTAGCAAAGAGTGTAAATGACCGTGTCCTGACTCTAAACTGCTGAATTCAACTCACTAATTAGCGGCAGTGTGCTGAATCAGTAAATTAAGGCAGCTGTCAAAAATCTTAGAGACATTTTGCCCAATAGCATTCAAATACTGCAGGTATTCAAGGGGATTAGTAATATGTTTAGTCATTCTGCCCCAACCACATCACAGACTGGAACAATTCAAAAGAAGTTGAAAGGGAGGACAACTGGAAAGTCAGGAAAATCAAAGAATCTATCTGGGTAAGGAGGGATTAGGGGCATCAATGAACAGAGGCGCCCTGTTTAGTAGATCTTGTCCTTTCTCGCCCATTCCTGATCCTGTGACATCACTCTAGCAACTTCATTATACCCCCTGAAATGATTTCTCTCAAACCTAGCATACTATTTCTCTATGATACAATGTTATGCCCTTTCCTTCGTCGTTGAATTTGGACAACATTTCTTAGAGTTATGTCCCTTTTTGTATAACTTCTCATCCAGAATATTATGTGAATTGCATCTTATAAAGTTCTAAAGGGATTTCTCTCAAAATTGGCAAAATACTTTCCTAATGAGTGATGTAGTGATCTTTGGCACGTTGTCAAATTTGAAACAAATTTTTCAGAGTTATGCCCCTTTTAATATGTATTTCACCCAGACCAATAGGTCAATCATGTGTAATACATTGACACTGAATGCAATTTTATTGCAATTTATTCAATTTTCGACGGCACTTTGCTATGGAAGGTATGTATATTAATCAGATGCAATCTAATATGTTCTATGTGCTGAATTATTTGAATTTGGGGCAAGAATTGAGAGACAAAGAGAATTCTGCTGATTTAAAAAGGAAATTATTAGGGTGGTAAATAGTAATTTGACGTTAGTATGAATATTACGACATAGCTAGAGTGCTATCAAGGGTTGTATGTAGTGTAGATGTGTATATACTAGTGTTGTATGTAGTGTAGATGTGTGTATACTAGTGTTGTATGTACTGTAGATGTGTATATGCTAGTGTTGTATGTATAGTGTAGAGGTGTATATACTAGTGATGTATGTAGTGTAGATGTGTGTATACTAGTGTTGTATGTTGTGTAGATGTGTATATCCTAGTGTTGTATGTAGTGTAGATGTGTATATACTAGTGTTGTATGTATAGTGTAGATGTGTATATACTAGTGTTGGTGTGACAGTGCTTAAGCTAGAATTTCTGTTGGTCGATACTCATGTTTTTTTTAATTGTCTCAATAGTTCGCTGATAAAGTTTTTTAAATTTGGGCAAAAATGTCATGTAAGATAAAAGAAATAATTGTGTACAAAATATATAAGTACCTTCCTGTAAAGGAGCCTGAAACTACCCGCTAGATGAAGCAGATAAGAAAAAGATTGATTTGATTTGAACAAAGACTTCTGTCCTGTTCATTCCACAGTCATTTATTGGCCTATGTTAGTGAAATCATTGCAATGAGAAACAAAATTGTCTTCAATTTTCAATTATTGGAAGCAGAGTAAAGTGACAGTTTTATTGAAAGTGAAAAATGAAAACAAGGTCGAGATGGATTTTTCAGTGTCGTAAATGCACTCTCCATGTAAATACGGTTTGTTTGTAACACCAGAAGTAATACAGGTTCCACTAGCTGACGTACAGAATATATGATGGAGAGTCGTGCCACTATGTGTGTCTACTGAACAGACCCTCTATACAAGTCATCAGTCATACTGAAAATTAGTTCGCAAACGCAAACATTTCTAATGAATAATCTCAGAAATTACCTTTAATAAATAGCTCATGTGGGGAGTCTATTACCTCTCCATGGTTTGCATAGAATTTATTTTCTGGATCAATATTCACAAGTATGAGACGTGTCGTTCAAGTTTACACAGTTACCATAAATTATACTAAATACACCAATATATCGTACACAGTTTCTGCTTTTCGATTCCATTGATTTTTCACACAAAAACAAAATTCAGGCTTCAAATTGTTTTTACTCTGTGGTATATAAGGATAATGATTGAAAAAAAAAGATATTGGCAGGCCATTAATATAGTGATATGGATTTGACTACACAGAAATGTGGATTGGTAGTTGAATAATGGCCACTGGGTGTATGATGTGATGTGGATTTGACTTCACAGAATTATGGATCGGGAGTTTGATATGGCCACTCGATGCGATGAGGATTGGTAGTTCGATATGGCTGCTGGGTGTGATGTGGATTTGACTTCACAGAAATGTGGATTGGTAGTTTGATATGGCCACTGGATGTGATGAGGATTGGTAGTTTGATATGGTCACTTGATGTGATGTGAATTGGTAGTTTGATATGGCCACTTGATGTGATGAGGATTGGTAGTTTGATATGGCCACTGGGTGTATAATGTGATGTGGATTTAACTTCACAGAAATGTGGATTGGTAGTTTGATATGGCCACTTGATGTGATGAGGATTAATAGTTTGATTTGGCCACTTGATGTGATGAGGATTGGTAGTTTGATATGGCCACTTGATATGATGAGGATTTGTAGTTTGATATGGTCACTGGATGGGATGAGGATTGGGAGTTTGATATGGTCACTGGATGTGATGAGGCTTGGTAGTTTGATATGGCCACTTCATGTGATGAGGATTGGTAGTTTGTTATGGCCACTTGATGAAATGTGGACTGGTAGTTTGATATGGCCACTTGATATGATGAGGATTGGTAGTTTGATACGGCCACTTGATGTGATGAGGATTAATAGTTTGATTTGGCCACTTGATGTGATGAGGATTGATAGTTTGATTTGGCCACTTGATGTGATGAGGGTTGGTAGTTTGATATGGCCACTTGACGAAAGGTGGATTGGTAGTTTGATATGGCCCCTGGATGGGATGTGGATTTGAACACACAGAAATGTGGATTGGTTGTTTGATTTGGCCACTGGATGTGATGATGAGTGGTAGTTTGATATGGCCACTTGTTGAAATGTGGATTGGTAGTTTGATATGGGCACTGGATGTGATGAGGATTTGAACACACAGAAATGTGGATTGGGTGTTTGATATGGCCACTGGATGTGTTGAGGATTGGTAGTTTGATATGGGCACTGGATGTGATGAGGATTTGAACACACAGAAATGTGGATTGGTTGTTTGATTTGGCCACTGGATGTGATGATGAGTGGTAGTTTGATATGGCCACTTGATTTGATGAGGATTGGTAGTTTGATACGGCCACTTGATGTGATGAGGATTGATAGTTTGATATGGCAACTTGATGTGATGAGGATTGGTAGTTCGATATGGCCACTTGATGAAATGTGGATTGGTAGCTTGATATGGCCACTTGATGTGATGTGGATTGGTAGTTTGATATGGGCACTGGATGTGATGAGGATTTGAACACACAGAAATGTGGATTGGAAGTTTGATATGGTCACTGGATGTGATGTGGATTTGATCACACAGAAATGTGGATTGGTAGTTTGATATGGGCACTGGATGTGATGAGGATTTGAACACACAGAAATGTGGATTGGTTGTTTGATTTGGCCACTGGATGTGATGATGAGTGGTAGTTTGATATGGCCACTTGATATGATGAGGATTGGTAGTTTGATATGGCCACTGGATGTGATGTGGATTGGTAGTTTGATATGGTCACTGGATGTGATGAGGATTGGTAGTTTGATATGGTCACTGGATGTGATGTGGATTTGAACACACAGAAATGTGGATTGGTAGTTTGATATGGCCACTGGATGTGATGTGGATTGGTAGTTTGATATGGCCACTTGATGTGATGTGGATTTGAATACACAGAAATGTGGATCGGTGGTTATGATATGGTCACTGGTTGTGATGTGGATCTGACTTCACAGAAATGTGGATTGGTAGTTTGATATGGTCACTGGTTGTGATGTGGATTTGACCTCACAGAAATGTGGATTGGTAGTTTGATATGGTCACTGGTTGTGATGTGGATTTGACTTCACAGAAATGTGGATTGGTAGTTTGATATGGCCACTGGTTGTGATGAAGATTTGACTACACAGAAAATATGGGCTAGCTAGTTTGATCAGTACACTTGGTGAGAAGATTGGACCATATTGTTTAAATATAGAAGTTTGTCATCCCAAAACTTTCTTTTTGATAATGTAAGATAAACTTCTGGTTCATTAACATTTCCAAAATGACAAAGGATTAATTAAGTACCAACCTGATAGAGAAAAAATAAAGGGAGATTGAAGATTATAGCCCGACTCTAATATCATATGATTTAGACGGCGTATGATTTGGATGTAAAACTTCATCTATATTGAAACTAAACAGACATCTTTTTTTGATGTTGTCACTTTTAACGGTAAATCAATATTGTTTAAATTATCCTCAGGTTACATTACCACAGATGTGACAAATCTGACACCAGGAGACTATTAACATGCATCCACGATAGGTGGAGGATAGCGGATCATTAAACCATGTAGCTCCAGTATGAGAATGGGTATTATATCGCAATAGCTATGCTAATTAGTCGCGGAAGTCATTAACGGAGAGTTTTATGGGGAGCGAAAGGTCATGTAATAAAAATGGATGGATTACTGCATACAGAATTGATGAGGAATCTTACGCTTCCTGTCTGATACCTTTCTCCACCGCAGGTTTGTCGAGTGGAATAACGAATGTCACGAGGAAAGAGTTGTTAAACAAAGGAGCACCAACCATTACAATATGACACTTAGACGACAGCGGTTAAACCATATAACACTGAAAACCTATACAAACAGTGGCCAGTACAGCATTATATCACTGGGACTCAAGGCTGGAGGGCTCCGCTATTGTAGTCTGTTTGTCATCAAATTGTTGCTTTTGTGTGAAATAAGATGTCTCCGGGTCAATACCGGTATTGTTCAACAGTTATTGTATTGCTTTTAATTGATCTGATTTTATCGTTGTTTTGAGAATTTATGTAAATATGGTGGTCAATAGAGGTTATTTTTATAAGCCATCGATATGTCCTGATGGACAGACAAGACAATTATTAATCTGTATCTGAATCCACATGTACATGTAAAGTTACTGTCACTGTAAACTTCTTTGTTGACAAACACATGAAAAACAGCTGTTGATTGCTTTTTATCTACAACTCTATGTAGGTCAAGGTGCTATACAAAATCACTCATGTCATTGAGCCGGCACCAATTAGTAGGATCTCCTTACCAATTAGTAGGATCTCCTTACCAATTAGTAGGATCTCCTTACCAATTAGTAGGATCTCCTTACCAATTAGTAGGATCTCCGTACCACTGCGAAAATCTGTAACCATGTATTGGAAACTGATTTTTCCAGCTAGTCCTGAGTGTGAAAAAATATCAACGGGGTGAAGACAGACTCGATCCCTGGACTTCAAATTGATAAACTATCACTCTGGGTCATTGAACTACATTGTCAACAGTTATAGCCAAACACAAGTTAAGGGGGTGGTTACTATTTATAGGAAAAAACACAGTGCAGTGGGACAGCAATCCTTAAAAGTCCTAAACAATTAGATTTCAGATGAAATTGTTGTTTCCAGAATAAATGTGATAAAATTGACAACAAAGCTTCAGTAAACAGGAAAAAAATAAACAAAAAGTGTATTGAGACATTAAAAAAACACTTTCTGAAGTTAAGTCATCCCAGTCTGGTCTTCCTGTTGTTTTCAAATCACTGCAATACAATTTATAAATGAGAGATTATTGCAAAGTGAATTGAACATAACAGAAATCACTGAAGACTACCTGAAACTCCTTCTGTATTCATGTGGATGTAAGATTTCCTCTGACATTGAGTTATATGCCACAATTAGGGATATTGACATTCCAAACACAGTTTTGGAAAACCGGAAAAAAATTGTTAGATTTTTCCCACCGATTTTTAATTGGTTTCTATCAAATTTGAAAGTTTGACGTATCAATAAAGAACGAATTAAAATGCTATTTGGGTCAAGGTGACAGAAGATAGGATTACAAGATCATCGAGCCCCAGGACGATCAAGTGCAGATCGGCGGTTGTCATTGATGCTGTTTTATGTGTTTGAAACTCGCCTTGTGTCTCTCAAGTAGAGGATCCCTGGAGAACGTGGCATTCTTTATTTGTTGAAATCCTGTCTTTACATATTAAAGCAACATCTTCTCGGCATAGGAGGCACGTGTAAAGGAACCTCATTATATCTCCTTTTTATATGCAGACTCTCATCTTCAGGAAATCTTGCTATAATGGGAAACTCCAAATAATCCTGACCTGATATATTTTGAAATGAAAATTCCTCTTCCATTAACTCTGAAGCCTTGATAATCTCAATGTAATTTTGAAAAATGAGTGTTAACAAGGTCGTTTTTTACTATTTGTTTTCTATTTCATATAAAATCTGAACCTAAAATTGACATGAATTTCAAATTTGGAAGATATTTATGTAGGAAAATATCATACATAAAGGACATATCATAAGGTAGATTACTCCTAACTGTGTGAATTAACTGGAAATCTTGTGTGAGATATGCCTTTGGAATCTTGTGTGAAATGGGAATTCAGTGGGAAATGGGGAACTGGGTGGAAATGGGAATCCAGAGGGAAATGGCAATGCTGTGTGTGAATGTGAAATGGGAATAAATTGTTAAATGGGAATCCAGTCGGAAATGGTAATCTGAGTGCAAAATAGGAATCCAGTGAGAATGGGAATCCAGAGGGAAATAAGAATTCAGTGTGAAATGGAAATGCAGAGGGCAGGATTAAGTCTCATATGAATCAGCAGTATAAACCAGTGTTTTTATCTCAAAAACATAAAATCAGTTATGGTGAATCAGAGTCAAATGAACAACTCCTGGGTATGTAGGGCTTCCTGTATAAATGCTGGGTTACTATTGGTCTGTGTTATCTTGGCTATATTGTTTTTTATGGTTCCAACATTATCAAGGTTTGTGGCTGTATATTTTATGTAAAATGAACTCGTTCTGATAAGAACAGTCATGAATCACATATAAATCTTCTTTGTTTATTTTGAAATATTCATTTTCATGGTCGAAGCAAGTGATATAAGATAAAAAATAGTGTAATTTATTGACATCTGAATCATCACTCGAAGTGAGATAGGTGCTGAACCATGTGTTATATTCAGACAATATAATGGTGAGTATTATCTGTAATATGTAGTACATTTATATCCTCATTCACTTAGTCATTATACTGATGTTGTTCATACACATGGCGAGTATTGTACCCCACATCATATCTATACATCAAAATTAGCCATCAGGAGTTCTAATACCAAGTGGATCTGTCACACGACCAATTGTGATGGTTATAATCTGATAGCCAGAGCCCCACCACTCTTCGCTATATCTTGCGGAAAAAATTAAGTTCAAAATCATTTAAACTATTGATAAATGTGAAAGTTATTTGGAAGATTTGATTCCAGTAAATTACGTTTAAGTTAAGGTTGATGGAGACAGATCACTTCGATAATTGTGTTTGTTTGGGAGTGCATGGTTAACTGATTTTTGATATGGATCATGTAACCAAATAAAGAAAACGAAAGGACATTGACTCCATGTTAAACAGTTGTTACCTAATTTTAACATGGTCTCTTGATTTTGATTGGTCTATTTTTTTAAGCCAATATTGACATCATTGATCTTTGATTGACCTGCCATTTTGAATCTTGGTCAATGGTAATTAACCTAATTCTGAATCTTTTCCTCGTGTATTGTATATGTCAATATGGTAATTTGTTTAAATATTTACAAAAAGTGCTTCAGAACTCTGTGACCACTTAGTATACTCTATTTGCATAATCTAAATTGGCAGTGCCATAATTGCCCTGACACATATTTACCATTAGGGACGGATTGGTAAAGGTTTTGTCCGGAGTTTCCTGCTGCAAACTTGTTGGACTTCAACTCATCCCACTGACCTACATCAGATAAATTAAAGAGTTCCTAAAAGTTTGACAATGATTTGTGCATACAATTGACTTTGTTTTTTAGCCCACCATCATCAGATGGTGGAATATTCCGATTACTTTTCATCCATGCTGTCTATATGACCTTAAATTGATCATCAACATTTTTTGTTATCGCTTTATCTTATAAAGTACTAGAGGGATCTTTCTCAAATTGTATATGAAGGTTTAATTCCCATGATCTATGGCTGTGCATGTTTACTTTTGAAAGTGATAACTAAGGACATACAGCCATTCCATGTGCCTCAGTGAGATTCTAACCCAGGGCTACAGATTTCTAGTCCAGTGCCCCATAAATAGAGCTAGAATAGGAAATGTCCTCTAGCGGAGGCCGTAGGCGGAGACTTGATGGGTCCCTGCTGTGACATTACAATGCTGGCGTCATAGGATGTCCCTATAATACATACTACAGAGTTGATTCAAATCAATTTCCCAATTTCCCAATTTCCCACAAGGTCTTTTTTTTAAGACAACCTAATCAAATGCTAAAAACTCTCTGAAATTTGTCTAGCACAAACAGAAGCTTTACATGTGTATCTATCATTGTTCAAAGTTATCACTATATCATCACTAAATATCTTCCCACTCCTTATTTTGACAACAGCCACAAGAAAAAAGTAATGTTGTGATTCCCTAGTTAGAAATCCTCATTGAAATTTATGGTGAACAGGGACTTGGTCATTCTAAAATAAAGCAAGGTCTTGTGAATGACATGCTATGGACGACTTATTACCTCCCAGCACGAGAGCTCCCAGACATGGGAAATGAGGGCCGAGGATAGCTGCGCCTAAACAATAATTGGTGATGATACATTCTCCCTCTTCAATCATAGCTAAATAATTTAATTTAATGCTCCCTCACACCAAACTTAGTATTTTCAGGTTCTTGCTTGTGTGTTTATAAAGAAAACACCGTAGAATACGTGATACATGGTAAAAGGTATGAATCATTGCTATAATAAGTCAGAACTGATTGGGGTATTTATGTATATCTGTCTGAAGGCTTGTTGGGCAATTTTCTGTAAGAAAGATGAAGGATTTCTTGCACCATGGTAGCAATAAATCACAGCAGAAGCATATATAATAACGCAGCCCTGAAACTCGTTATGGTGCAGAGTTGACAATAACACATGACCATTGTGACGTGCGTAGTTTTGTCTGCTTCCGCAGTTCTGTAGTTTTAGTCGGATAAAATAATGGTGGCGAACACTACCAGCATGTAACTATAGTGATGGTGTCTCCAGGGTAAGCCGTATAAACTGTCTCCCAGCTACACCGTTCCAGCTATGAGCCATACATTACGCGCTAATGTCATGCTTTTATTTCACTTTCCAGATAATTTCTTTGGGTTTTATTATTACTTCACAGTATATCGAAAATTTAAGTCGGGGACAGTGCGAGAGTGATGAATGGAGGGACCTATTGTCCTCTGAGCTGTAGACACATGTAGATGTTGATTGGGTTTGGGCTGTTTGGGAGGGACAGATACATCGTACACGTACTGTAGGAAATGCAGGTTTGATTGTCTCCGGGTTTAACAGTCGGTTCCAGACACCCTTAACTACGCTATCCTTCCCAGAAGACACTTCACTGATAATCTTTAGGACAGGGAAACAGTGGAAATAGGCACCAAATTCATACTGTTCATGTATTTTCCATGATCGTGGTTGTAAACATATTGATTTGCAAGTGTACAAAACCTGTCTACACCAACCACTTTGCCTATGTAAAAACTCCATACGTTTGCTACCCTTTTGTAAATGGTTAACCTGTCTCAAACTGTCACCTGTCTATAAAGATCACTAGCGACCACTCAATCATTTCTAAATTATCAAATTTGACTAATATTTGCAACTTTATGGCAATAAGGCCTAGGACTACTGCCATTCCATTCTTAGTAAATATTGAAATCTATCTGTAAGAGTCATTTCTTTATAAAGATAATATCAATTGTGCCTTTGTCAGTATAGTTTAAACAGTTGTTAGAAGCATGTAATCTATCTAAAGAATGGTACGTACAACTCCATTCTTTATAAATGTTTAAAACTATCTATAATGGTCGCCTGTCTATAAAGACAGGAATTTCATCTTTTGTAAATTGTCATGCCTCTCTGTAACGTCTATCCGTGTATATAAAGATCTTAAATCGCCACCTTTTATACTAAATTGTCAAACCTTTCTACAATCACCTGTCTATAAAGGTCACTAGAACTCCATGATTTATAAAACACTGTCTATAACAGCTGTCTGTGTATAAAGACCAATGTCACTTCGTCCTTTGTCTACTTACACCACTTTTCCATGAGGAACATGACCTCTATATCTTGTTACCATATAATTATATTGTAACAGAAAGAGAGTAGTGTGCATCCCCCAGGGATCGAACCCTGGATCTCCAGGTTCCTAGTCGGCCTCTCTACCACTGAGCTAAGGGGAAATTCCCTCTAGCTCGAAGCTAGAAGGTCACTGTAACCTATATACAATTAAAATCTGCTACACTTCTCCCACCTTTTTAAATGTGTTTGCCCAGGTTTGAGATCCCTGTCACCACAGGGAGGGCTACAGACACCATTTGTAACAGAAAGAGAATAGTGTGCTTCCACTGGGGATCGAACCTGTGATTTCCAGGTTCCTAGCTCGAAGCTAGAAGGCGACCGTAACCTATGTACAATTAAAATCTCATAATATAATCCTGTTATAACGATTAACTTAACCTGACCAGGAAAGTCCTCGAACTACACTGATCATTTTCGATATTGAACTGAGTTACTTCTGGGTCTCGGACAGGTGGAGAAAAACCTATAAGTCACATTTGAAGACCAAATTGATTTTGACTCATTGAAATAAATTGCATTTGAGCGTCTGACAGGTGGAGCTAATATGATTTTCAAACAGACGGAGCTGAATTGAGTTCTGGTCTGTTTGACATAACTATCCACCGATACTGAAAGTGAAAAAATCACCTAGATGTCAATAGAAATTCAGTGAAGTTTTTATCAAATTTATTATTTTGTACTTACAGAAGCAGCAACCCTAGCCTTTGACAGTGCCCAGTTCATGAAGATCACGCTGGACAAAGAATCCCATACAGAGGCTGAGGATATCTCGCTACGCTTCCGAACACAACACCCCAACGGTCTGCTCTTCATGACCTCCTCATACCGATCATTTGATTCTATGGCCCTCTATCTTGAAAATGGACTGGTCAAGCTAGAAATCAGAGTGGGCAGTGGTTCTAAGGTAGGCTTATAATGACCATTGGTCAACATATGAATGATTTCATCGAATAATGATGAAAAGGTCATACAGGTGATTTGCTAATATATACTTTGGTGTTGTGAAAGACACCTTACATAAAAAACTAAACAAAAAAATGGTCTTTAAGTAATCCTGTTTGTATGTATAGGTTAATATGCAATGCATTAGTTATTAGGTGTTTATCTTGGGGGCTTAAAGTTTTCAGCAGGTAAAAATATGGTGTCTATATGAACTGTTGCTTAAAATATATAGTTAACCTCTTGTGGACTACAGGGTATATTAGCTAACCTGTGGACTACAGGGTACATTAGCTAACCTGTGGACCACAGGGTATATTAGCTAAGTGTTGACTACAGGGTACATTAACTAAGTGTGGACCACAGGGTATATTAGCTAAGTGTGGACCACAGGGTATATTAGCTAACCTGTGGACTACAGGGTACATTAGCTAACCTGTGGACTACAGGGTACATTTACTAAGTGTGGACCACAGGGTATATTATCTAAGTGTGGACCACAGGGTACATTAGCTAACCTGTGGACTACAGGGTACATAAGCTAACCTGTGGACTACAGGGTACACTAGCTAACCTGTAGACTACAGGGTACTTTAGCTAAGTGTGGACTTCAGGGTACATTAGCTAACCTGTGGACTACAGGGTACATTAGCTAACCTGTGGACTACAGGGTACTTTAGCTAAGTGTGGACTACAGGGTACATAAGCTAACCTGTGGACTACAGGGTACATTAGCTAACCTGTATACTACAGGGTACTTTAGCTAAGTGTAGACTACAGGGTACATAAGCTAACCTGTGGACTACAGGGTTCTTTAGCTAAGTGTGGACTACAGGGTACATAAGCTAACCTGTGGACTACAGGGTACATAAGCTAACCCGTGGACTACAGGGTACATAATCTAACCTGTGGACTACAGGCTTCTTTAGCTAAGTGTGGACTTCAGGGTACATAAGCTAACCTGTGGACTACAGGGTACATAAGCTAACCTCTGGACTACAGTGTACATTAGCTAACTTGTGGACTACAGGATACATTAGCTAAACTGTGGACTACAGGGTTATTTAGCTAAGTGTGGACTACAGGGTACATTAGCTAACCTGTGGACTACAGGGTACATTAGCTAACCTCTGGACTACAGGGTACATTAGCTAACCTGTGGACTACAGGATACATTAGCTAAACTGTGGACTACAGGGTACTTTAGCTAAGTGTGGACTACAGTGTACATTAGCTAACCTGTGGACTACAGGGTACATTGGCTAACCTGTGGACTACAGGGTACTTTAGCTAAGTGTGGACTACATGGTACTTTAGCTAAGTGTGGACTACAGGGTACATAAGCTAAACTGTGGACTACAGGGTACATTAGCTAACCTGTGGACTACAGGGTACATTAGCTATAACCTGTGGACTACAGGATAAATTAGCTAAACTGTGGACGACAGGGTACTTTAGCTAAGAGTGGACTACATGGTACTTTAGCTAAGTGGGGACTACAGGGTACTTTCGCTAAGTGTGGACTACATGGTAATTTAGCTAAGTGTGGACTACAGGGTACATAAGCTAACCTGTGGACTTCAGGTACACAGACAAAATGTAGCACCACAGCATCAACACACAAACACAAAATATATCACAGCATCAACATACCTACCATAGACATTAATGTTTCACAGCCTCAACATACATGGACAAAATATGTTACATAATATCAACACACGAGGACAAAATTAGAACTTATTGTGGTAACAACTTACTATGATTGCTGGAAGAAAATTGTAGTAATTTCAGCTGTTGTGATGACCAGAATATATTTGAATGGTTTAAATGTAGCTGTGCTTGCTTTTAGAGTATTGTAACGTTTAGAACAGTGATTTATGGACATATTGTTCTAGTGGTCAGAGGCTGATGGTATACCAGTACTGTTCCTGTCACACACAGATTGATGGAAGATGCTATATTGTAAGGTTATTCCAGACGGTGGTCGCTATTGTCTGTGATGCTGGGATAGATTCAGGTCATTTCGCTGCATTTACTCTCAAGCCGGCTCCCTGTATTCAAATCTAATTTGCTAGTTTAATGGCCACCTATCGAATACTATTTCAATCACCTCACCCCCCACTTACCACTGTGCAGACACTACAACCCACAATTTTATGGTATTTTAAAAGAAAAGCCTAGAGATTTGAACTTTACAAATCCGTTTCCATTTTCTCTCAGTGTTGGGCATTTGGCCATCTTTTCCTGGCTGTACTATCTGGTATAACAGCATGGATTTTTTTCAGTGACTGTTTTAAAACAATAATAAAAGTAATGGACATCAATGTTTAAAAGAAATTAACCTCTCAATTGTGTTAGTATTGTGTGGAGTTCCTGCAGCTTTTTATTGAAAACATTGTCAGCTTGCTATCGGTTAAGTAGTTCACAATGGTCTGGGTATCACAAAAGTCTTCTTTTTTTTTAAGAAATAAATGCTCTGAAAATGAATGTAAATATATTTCAAAGTTTCACAATATTTCAAATTTGGTTTTTCTGTAATTCATTCATTATGATTTAACTGGTTTAATAATCATTTGATTTTTGAGGAAATCCAACCTTTCACTTCAATCTGATTTAGAACTTTCATGAAACCTCGACAGTTGAGTTTTTCTATGCAGATCCACATTTGACAGCCTTCAATGTTTCCAGTCATCACAAATTTTTGTTGTTGTTAAAAAGAAAGGAAATCATTTAAGCAGACACACCTGAGCCAGGCAGGTTGTTAAAAGCTTATAGCCCTTAGTGTTTGCCATTAAGTACCATTATCTGTAGACACGTCGATCAACAGTCGAACCCTCGGAGCTACATTGTATGCTCCTGTCTTACACCAGGTACGGCAGGTTTCACCAGCTGAAAACATGTCCTTCTTTCATCCTAATAGGTCATCCTTGTTATGTACTCATAGATATGTGACTTTTATTTTCAGTTTTGAGACTTAATGTTTAAGAAAGAATTCACCAAAGCAACTCTTGTGTTATTATTTCTGATTTCATTAAATTTCAGATTCTCACCATTGGTCGTAGGAGACTTGATGATGACCAATGGCATACTGTCATCATAAAGAGACGTGGCTCCCAGGTGGAACTCAGCCTCGATAACGACAATCCCATCGGAGGTAGGTTTCCACTGCAACCGTTTTTGAACCTTATGTGTCAGCCTCTACTTTACTTTTGAGTATGAACACCTAACAAGAGCTTGCAAGCAATCTATTTTTAGATAGAATGTCAGAAAAAATGTCATCTTGTATGTGTTCAGTAGCACTGTGGTCCATCTCATCATTCATAGAGAAGTTGTTGTCATGGATATATCTGACCTTAACGGATCAGCACCAACCTTCAGCTGTCCTGGTTGTCTTTCCACTGTGACAGTAATATGTTTTCAAAGCAGGCCATTGTGACAATAAATTGTTCAAACATTCATAATATTTCTCATCATTCAAAATATAGGGCTTCAAAGCAATGATAAATCAAAATTTCCAAGGTGAAGATATTGTTGAGTAGAGCTGGTTAAGAAGAAAACTAAAGCCAAGTCAGCTTTATTTGTTTTTAACTCCTTGCTTAGAGATAACACCAGACACTGTTTAATGCTATGACATTCATTTGTCTGGCTTTGTTTAAAGTAGAGCATCTGTCTTGAGAAAAATTGATTGTTTTCAGAGTTGACCAACCTCGTTCTTGTTTCTGCCAATGTTTTCTCTAAATGTTAACCTAGTCTGGTGACTAGCCATTAAGCGTGTAGTAAGCATTACACCGTCCATTATTTTTGTTGATTTATATGTCAACCAGTTATAATAATAGCCTCACTTCGGTATAACCATCTTGTAATGTGGCCTAATTTGGTTACAGATTGTATTGGCTACCTAATTTGGTGACCTTGCCGTTTGATTGGCCTGTTTAAGTGATATATTAGTATACTTAATAATAGGTTTTCAAAAGCAAGGCAAAGAGCAATGCCAAGGCAGCTCGCTGAAGTAAATACCCAGTTTGGGACAATTGTTCGGTGTGTTTCCAAACCTTACTACAGTACTTTATATTGGTTTTGCTGGCTTTTGCTATAATGGCGCTGTAGAGATGGAGCAGCCATCCGTCTTTATACTTTAGTTAATAAGTAAATAAAAGACAGAGTTTTCTAAATGAAACCAGACAGATAGTTAAGGCTAGTTCTATGCCATCATCAGATTGGAAAAATATGGAAAATTTCTTGGACTTTCTAAAATAGCTAGAACATAATAGCCTTTTGAGATCACAGAACATCATCTGCTTGTACTATAAAGGACACTCAAAGCCTGTCACAGAAATGGATAATATGAAAATAATTTGAAAAGGAAGAGAGATTAAGTTAATATATAGATAAGCAAAAGAAATTGACTACCCATTGAGTGGTATATATGGTTGAGAATTCGAATGACTATAGGAACCTATAAGTATTACATATATCACCTGTCACTGACCACTGGTATATCATTGTATACTAATTTCCATTTCAGATTATATACCTGTGTCCTATACCATGGTCTTGTATGTCAAAAACCTGGTATTGGGCTACGCCGGTAATTCTTCTATCACCTCTCATCTGTGTTGTTCTAGCCGTGTCTATTTGCTACTGTTTTGTTTCCCCTCAGAAATCCCATGCTGTTAAGTTTGTGTTGATATCCTTTGGTTCTGCATTATGATTTTGTTAAGCTCCTGATTGACCAAGATGAGGAACTGTTTGTGTGGCATTTGAGCTGATTCTTTTAGATGTTTGTGCATGAGTTTTATGTTCTGTATAGTCTATCAATGTAACTGAAGCTGACATATCATACATACACATCTTTGTCTGTCATCTTCCATAGCTGACAATGGCTGCATCAGAAGATCAATTCCAGAAGTTTTAGATAGATTGATATCCACTAACCTATAATTGTAGGGGTTTTGCTGCCTTGGAAGATCTGATACCCAGTAAATCACTAGTTATTAAATACAGACATTAGATATCTCTCTCAATCCTGATCATAAAACGGTCAGTGTTGCGGTGGGTAATTGATATAGACGTTATGTTACATATACAGATTTATCACAGGATTAACTTGTTATTCAATAAATACAACCTAAATGATCTATTGTAATATCATAAAACATTACCGAAATAATAATAACACAGACTGTCAGATAATATGATGTCACAATGGAGACAGTAGATACATACAGAGTCAAGATGGTGGGATTTTAGACTCCCTGAACGATGTGGAAAAGAATTGTTGTTATTTTGTTTGTACTTCATATGAAATTAATGAAACTTGTGGAACCACATAAAGCTCCTTTATATATTGTTTTATACATAAACATTTGAGAAAGTTCAGCAACAGGTTATAGTATTATAATACCTCATTATAACTTGATCATTATGTATAGAAGTGTCAGAAATTACTTCATCTGTATGATGGGGAATAATCTTATTGAAACATGAAAGCCATTGTTTACAACAGTTTAGTTGGAATATTCATTTCAGATTGCTGAGAAAATGAGGAGTCAAGGACTCTTCTTATTTGGAGATTCTTAATTGCCAATTAATGTCTCTGTAACACTTAAATGGGAAGACTTGGCACTAGGCAGGAAGATTGTTAGTGTTGAAACAGCTGTTAATCGGATGATTGTCCAGGAATGGATGTTCATGCGCAATGTCGTAAAAAAGAAAATTCAGAATTTTAAAGCTTTCAATTCCTTCAACACTTAAACAAATGTCTCAAATCCATTGCTCCTGAACATTTATTTTTATAAAAGTTTGTTTAAAGAATTTGTAACAGTTTTTGATTAGCACCAAATAGTTGTTCAGGATAAATACCTTATAAATGGTTGTATTACTGGAACTGCTAGTAAAATCTACTTGGGTGATAAGGAGATGTAATTTCCCCAGTGAATTTTAAATAATATATCAAAAACTCCCAACATCAGACTTATCACCCTTCAACAGAATGTCACCCTTTATGTGACATATCACCCTACATCAGACATATCACCCTTCAACATAATGTCACCCTACATCAGACTTATCACATTTCAATAGAATGTCACCCTTTATGAGACATATCACCCTACATCAGACATATCACCCTTCAACAGAATGTTACCCTACATCAGACTTATCGCCCTTCAACAGAATGTCACCCTTTATTAGACATATCACCTTACATCAGACATAACATCCTAATATTCACTGTCACTCTTTATAAGCCATATATTACCCTATATCAATCATATCACCCTACATCAGTCATATCACCCTACATTAGTCATATCACCCTACCTCAATCATATCACACTACATCAGTCATATCACCCTACCTCAATCATATCACCCTACAACAGAATGTCATCCTAGCTCAGACTGCACCAGCCATATCACCCAACACTAGACATAACACCCTATACTACTCAATGTCACCCTTTATGAGACATATCACCCTACATCAGTCATATCACCCTACATCAGTCATATATCACCCTACCACAATCATATCACCCTGCAACAGATATGTCAACGATACACCTGAACTCTACATTAAACTGCCACACTTCATTTAATCATGACAAGACAAGCTTAAGGCTACAGTCCACACGGTTACAGTCCACACTAATAATTTAGTCGTCCAAGTTTCATTCACATGCTTTTTAGCTCACCTGGCACGACTTCTTCTTAATAACCGAAAGGCCTAGGGTGATGATATTTGACCAGAAGCAAACTGGGATGGAGGGCTGCCAAGTTTGTTCAAATAAATGACCTTCATCTATTTTTAAGGTCACAGGGGTCAAATATGTTAAAAACTTTAAACAACTTCTTCTCAATAACCAAACTGCCCAGGGAGATGATATTTGGCCAGTAGCTAGCGGAGCTGAAGGGCTACAAAGTTTGTTCAAATAAATGACCTTCATCTTTTTTCAAGGTCACAGGGGTCAAATATGTTAAAATCTTAAAACAATTTCTTCTCAATAACCAAAATGCCCTGGGTGATGATATTTGGCCAGAAGCAAACTGGGATGGAGGGCTGCCAAGTTTGTTCAAATAAATGACCTTCATCTATTTTTAAGGTCACAGGGGTCAAATATGTTAAAATCTTAAAACAATTTCTTCTCAATAACCAAAATGCCCTGGGTGATGATATTTGGCCAGTAACATGCTGAGATCAAGGGCTACAAAGTTTGTTCAAATGAATGACCTTCACCCATTTTCAAGGTCACAGGGGTCAAATATGTTAAAAACTTTAAACACCTTCTTCTCAATAACCAAAATGCCCTGGGTGATGATATTTGGCCAGAAGCAAACTGGGATGGAGGGCTGCCAAGTTTGTTCAAATAAATGACCTTCATCTATTTTTAAGGTCACAGGGGTCAAATATGTTAAAAACTTTAAACAACTTCTTCTGAATAACCAACATGCCCAGGGTGATGATATTTGGCCAGAAGCAAACTGGGATGGAGGGCTGCCAAGTTTGTTCAAATAAATGACCTTCATCTTTTTTCAAGGTCACAGGGGTCAAATATGTTAAAATCTTTAAACAACTTCTTCTCAATAACCAAAATGCCCTGGGTGATGATATTTAGTCAGTAGCATACTAGGATCAAGGGCTACCAAGTTTGTTTAAATGTATGACCTTGAATCATATTCAAGGTCACAAGGAGCAAATATAATTTAGTCGTCCAAGTTTCATTCACATGCTTTTTAGCTCAACTGGCACGACTTCTTCTTAATAACCGGAAGGCCTAGGGTGATGATATTTGACCAGAAGCAAACTGGGATGGAGGGCTGCCAAGTTTGTTCAAATAAATGACCTTCATCTATTTTTAAGGTCACAGGGGTCAAATATGTTAAAATCTTTAAACAACTTCTTCTCAATAACCAAACTGCCCAGGGAGATGATATTTGGTCAGTAGCATGCTAGGGTGAAGGGCTCCCAAGTTTGTTCAAATGAATGACCACCCATTTTCAAGGTCACAGGGGTCAAATATGTTAAAAACTTTAAACAACTTCTTCTCAATAACCAAAATGCCCTGGGTGATGATATTTAGTCAGTAGCATACTAGGATCAAGGGCTACCAAGTTTGTTTAAATGTATGACCTTGAATCATCTTCCAGGCAACAAGGAGCAAATATGTTTAAAATATTTTAACAACTTGTTCTATAACCAAAAGGCTCAGGATGTTGATATTTAGTTAGCAGCATATGCTGGGATCAAGGACTACTATGTTTGTTAAAGTGAATGACTTTGACTTATATTCAAGTTCACAGGGATCAAATTTGTTTAAAATCTTTAAACAACCTCTTATGAATAACCATGGGTCCCAGGATGTTTATACTTTGCAAGTTGCATCCTGAGATGAAAGCGTATACAATGTGTTCAACATGATGACTTTGTTCACCTTTCAATCACAGGGGTGAAATGTTTAGAAAAAAAATAACAGGGTCTTTTGTACGAATTTTAATCATAAATACTGATATTTAGCCTGTAGCTTTATTTTAGATCACTTTTAAGGTTACAAGTGTGAGTGTTATACCAGGTGAGCGATGCAGGCCCATTGGGCCTCTTGTTTTAAGGAAAAAGGGAAAAAGTTTTAAGAACTAAATTTGCCTTTCACAGAAAAGCCTGGTTTTAGTTCTTCATGTTTCTTCATGGTCATAATAATGCTAGCATAGGGAAATGTGTATCTTGTAATTTCAAAATGTGCACACACTTACGGCCAGTTGAATCAATTTTGTATGTTTCAGGACTTCTGACTATAGCATTAATCTTTACAACTAGTTGTTAATTAAAAGACAAATGTTGAGGACTTATCATCTCTGCTTTAACATTTGAACCTATACATTTTTGGTAAAGCAAAAAAAAAAAAAAAACAGTTTTGTTTGGCTCAATGAGAATTAATGTGTTTTAACTCATTCACCCCTGAAATTTGATGATGAACTATTCCAACCTTGGAATTGGAAGATTTCAAATGTGTCTTCAGGGGTGAAGGAGTTAAGAGGATATGAAGTATGTAGAAGGGAGGTAAGTAGAAATATCTAGGTAGGCATTGCACTATGCCAAATATGTAAGAAGAAAAACGCTGGAACATAAAAATGTACATACTTTAATCAATTGTTGTTGGTGTGCATGGTAGCTTCTGTCTTTTCTTCTGCCCATACTGTACCATTACCAGCTTTGGTTGTATAATAACTTGTGTTCGTGTGGAATATCTTAGACATAGAAGTACATGTACACTACAATTTTATATCCTTATTGACATGGTACATTCACCTTGTCTGTGAGATTTTACTGTCTATAATCACTGGCCAGTTCAACACCATTGACAAACAAAGGTATAATTGTGTTTGACCTTGCTTCTGACCTTGGCATGGGGTGTTATCTGCCCACACATCCCCTGGACTCCCACCTTGACAACGAGCCAAAAATAGGCAAACAAAGTGATATTAGTCTCTAAAATCTGACAAGCTGCTATCTGAAGGTATGAAAGGTTCCATTGTCATGAAAAATGCATTGTGAAGTTATTTCTTCTGAGATTTCGAATTTGCATCCATTTAGTTTGTGATCAACTGTATATGTGGATCGTCATAGGGTGGTGAGATAATTGCGTACAAATACATACTCAATGATGTTTTTATGTCAAGTCAAATTGAGAGTTTTTCCCTCACATTTTAAAATTTGCTTGAGATTTGAAAGACAACGCTGATCTTTTTATAAATAAGTCATGTATATATGGTATGGCATTTTAATCTTAATTTTATCTTCAGAATGCAAGAAAAAATAAAAACTCAAAAAAATGATAATTTTTTCTTATTTTCGTTTTATTTTCAAATTTCATGGCTATAAACAAAAACAAGAAAAATTATTAAAGTTGATTTGATTCAAAGATTTTAATGGCAAAATGTGTATTATAATGTAGTCAGAAGTTAAAGCAGAATTTTATACTTTTGTTGTATCAGGTGTTGGATCTACTAAATCAGAATCAAAAATAAAATTTAATTGATTACTTGATGACTTATTTTACCACTTTTCTTGAACAAGGATTAATTTTGGTTAAGGTGGCAACAATATTTTAAAACATCAGTTAAAGACCTCTGAAGGAAAAGATGTCGAATACTTGACCTTAACTTTTGACATGTTTCCATTTTTATAATCTTTATCAGTTTTTTTCTAACTATATAAGATCAGTATAGTAAAAATATTTTAAAAATGAAAGTTTTTTTTACCTTCATTACTGCCTGTAAATGCATTTGACATACTTTCTCTTGAAATCCTTCAGATTCTCTCCCAAGGAATGCTCGAGAGTTGAATCTTCGGCGTATGGAAGTGGGTCGTATGGTCCAGGATGACAATAGACTCCGACAGTATAGTGGCTTTGTAGGATCCATGCAACAGTTCATCTTTAATGGACACCACTTCTTTGAGATGGCGAAATCACAGGACATCCAAAACATTGAGACCACAGCTCGCTTTCTCACTGATGAACCGATGCTCATGAACCCTGTGACCTTTAAGTCTAAAGAAGCGTACGCTCAACTTGAAAAACTAAGTGCCTATCTTGAATTTTCTGTATATTTCAAGTTTAAGACGACAGAGCCAGATGGTTTGATCATGTACAACGGTGGGCGAGGACAAGACTTTCTAGCTTTTGAATTGCAGGGAGGTTACCTTCACTACGTCTACAACACGGGAGCTGGAGCTAAACGAGTCGTCGTCAACACCATCAACCGTCTCAGCGACAATGAGTGGCATGATGTACGTCTATTGCGTCCAGTGATGGACAAACAGACAATTCGTGTGGATGACCAACACCCGACTGTGGAAAACATGCATGGATCAGACACTCTACACTTCAACCTAGAGGGTATGCTGTATGTGGGTGGAGTCAGCAAGACCATGTACAACTCCCTCCCCAAACTGATCTCCTCTCGACATGGGTTCCAGGGCTGCCTTGCCTCTCTAGATCTCAACGGACCACGCCCAGACATTCTCAACGACTCCATCAAGGTGTTTTCTTCCATCGCCAGGGGTTGTCAAGGTAGGTACCATGTCTGTTTGACGGAACTGTAGTCTTCATTAGAATACTGAATATTCGTTAAGGAAACAAGTTAGCCTTTGTATTTTCCTTAGAGAAATTATAAGCACCCATAGTTCATGATATAGTTCACTTCTTAATGAAAGTATTTGCATATAGAATTTTTACTTAGAGTTGAAATTATGAAAAATATCAAAGAAAAAACCCAGTACTATGTTTATAAAGTAGGAGAGTAGATTATACCATATATATCATTGATGCTTGACTGTTACATCTGTAGCTTCCTTCTCCATCTCTTGACTTTCTATTTCTATAAACTACCTTCAAATACATAAATTAGTGAAATTCTAAAAATTTGTATTTTGATTTCCAAAACGCTTAGGCTTAAAGGCGCTAATTGATAGTAAGTATAATAAGTAGAACAAGTATGAGCAATTAGATGTGTGCTCTCCTAGACTGCTCTCATCATCTTTTCTCTCTCGGCCGTGTGAAATTTCTGCCTGCATCAATCTGCACTGAGAGGCAGTACTGAGTTATACTAATAGGCCTAGTATGCTTGTATTTGGTTAATTACACCTCTGGTTTGTGTAAAAAAGAAACTAACATTCTTAACCTTTAAACTGTTGGAACTTTCTTATCATACACATTGTTAATTTTCACTATGAGTTGTAGGTAAAATTAGAGATTTCTGCTTTTTTCTACATCTTTCATATATATATACACCTGCAAACTCATATCATTTTCAGTATTGTGTGTATCATAAGATATGTATCATTATTATATTGTAGATAATGATTATAGCTTACACATGTAATATTATATATAACAATATATATATGTTAAACATGACTCTTTTTCTGCATGCCTATATAGCTATGGTCACACAGTTTCTGTTTCAGATTTATCTCCCTTTCCTAGGAAATCTTCAAATTTGATCAAACACTAATCTAAACACAATTTTCAGCACAATATTATAACAGATTTGATTTCTTCACAGTTGTTTGAATGTGGAATCATGCAAACTGACTTATCCAAATCCAATTCAGGAACAATTATATTTATAAAAATACTGCCTTGCACGGCAACATTTCTCTTACAGTGTCTTCTCTTTTTGTTTTTCGTTTCAAAGAACATTTTTCATTGAACAAATTCAAAAAGAAATCTCATTACTGTTTTATGCCCTCATCTCAAACAAGGATATAAAAAAAGAAAATTTTATAAAATTTCATTTAATGTTTAAATGAGAACTGAATTCAATTATACATCACACGGCGCATGTGTTTGGCCGCTAGGTTTGCTGGCTACACAGTGGGGTGTACATAATTTATAACAATCTCGGTGAACCTGCTTAATGTCATCTTTGTACTCTTATAACTCTGCAGGAATAAGATGATGCCCTGATGTCTGCCAAATCTGCTCATACATTCTATTCATTTCGTTTCTTTAAATTGATGTTTGAATCAAAATACATTCATTTCTTTGATTACTAATTTAAGAATCGGTGATACTCAGACGATTATCCTGATCCTAACATGTTTGTGCAATGTTTTGATACCAGTCTCATGTCCTGGTAAAGCTTCAATATCTAAGGCAAAAGGCAAAGTTACAGGTTGTGCAAGTTTCCATTCAGAGGCAGAGTGTATTTCTTTTCAATTGCAATCAATGGTTGAAGTTTGGTGTTTTGAATATAATAAGAAGAGTGTACGACTCTTATTAAGCTTTGTGTGTTGTTTCCAATGTATTGAGCCCAGTATATGTCCTTGAATCCTGTGTCTATATGCCCACACGCCTAAATTTAAGTCTGGTCTGTCCCTGATCCTTTAAAGACTAGGATGTCCCAAACATCTTGAGACCAGTGTGCCCCATGCCTTGGGCCTATAGTGTTTGTACTATACATGTAACGTTTGTTCAAAATGCCTAAAGCCTACTGTGTCTACCGCTTAGTGCTTCTCCTATTTCTTGACACCTAGAGCCTAAAGTTTCTTGAGATTTTTCCATGCCTGTTGCCTTTCTCCATCGTTTTGAACCTTATGTCCCCAATGGCTAGAGACTAGCGTATACCATACTGTACCTAGAGCTTGGTGTTTCTCCCATGGCTAGATCTTAGTGTTTCTCCCATGCCTACAGCTTAATTTTTCTCTCAATTCTTGAGCCTTAGTGTTTCTCCCATGCCTAGAGCTTAATGTTTTTCTCAATTCTTGAGCCTTAGTGTTTCTCCCATGCCTAGATCTTATAGTGTTTCTCTCATGCCTACAACTTAGTGTTTCACCCAGTTCTTGAGCCTTAGTGTTTCTCTCATGCCTATATATATAGAGCTAAGTGTTTCTCCCAGTTCTAGAGCCTGGTGTTTTTCCCATGCCTAAATCCTAGTGTTTTTTCCCATGCCTATGAAGCTTAGTGTTTATCTTAATTCTTGAGCCTTAGTGTTTCTCCCATGCCTAGAGCTTATTAGTGTTTCTCCCATGCCTAGAGCTTAGTGTTTCTCCCATGCCTAGAACTTATTAGTGTTTCTCCCAAGCCTAACTAGAGCTTAGTGTTTAACCCATGCCTAGCCTGTTAAGTGATTCTCTCAATTCTTGAGCCTTATTGTTTCTCCCATGCGTAGAGCCAAGTGTTTTTCTCAATTCCTGAGCCTTAGTGTTTCTCTTATGCCTAGAGCTTAGTGTTTCTCCCAGTTCTTGAGCCCTAGTGTTTTTCCCATGCCTAGAGCCTAGTGTTGTTCCCATGTCTAGAGCTTAGTGTTTCTCTTAATTCTTGAGCCTTAGTGTTTCTCCCATGCCTAGAGCTTATTAGTGTTTCTCCCATGCCAAGAGCTTAGTGTTTCTCAAAGTTCTTGAGCCTAGTGTTTCTCCCATGCCTGGCGTCTAGATTGTCCAACATGCCTTGACCCTTTTATATCCCCAGGTCCTTTATAGACTATTATGTCCACCTAGCTCTATATAGACGGATGTGTTCCCTAAGTCCTGGAGACCAATGTGGGTCAAGCTGTATGTAGGTTAGTCGACTCTGAGTCCAGTTCAAGTTTTAACAGTAGAATAAGACAAATGATGCAGGCCTGCTAGACCATAGATGACTTTGGCAACAGGATATTACACCACCCCGTCAGAGAGTTGGACATAGCTGGCACCACTTTGGTGAAATGGAATTTCTCTTGACATATAAATTTGGATCTGACATTTACAGAGACTGTTGCAGAATGGCGGGCTTATCAACTAGTTCCAAGGTCAGGTGATATTGATTTTACCTAGTGTTGCCACCTTCCTTTTGGACTGTCTAGGTCTTAAAAGAAGTTTTTGTTTTGTTTTGCCAAACTATCTGTCTTTACCTGTTGAAATGTTTTTGAGACTCTTCCGAACATTTAACAGGCAATATATAAACTATCTGAATAAGGAGGCTGAAAGCAGTAGATTTATTTCAGTGGTACTGTATAAACAAAGTGTTCTGTTTTGACCAGACTATACAAAAAAAAATGTTTCTTTTGACTTGTGTAAGACGTAGGTTTATAAAGGTCATGATATATATGTCTGTATCGATTTATACAAGATTCAATATAGTTTTTCATTAGTGTTAATGTCTGATAAAATCTAGAAAGATTTCTTTTATGCATAAAAGGAAACAATATAAATGGAAAATTGAAAACACTATTGTAAGATATTTTTATCTAAAATTACATTGCCTTATTGGAAGTGTGGGAGTGTTTAAAATATTTATTATTTATAATATGTATTTTGAAACATCTAACCAGAGGCCGGAGTAAAATTGGGTGCAAGACTATGCTTGCACAGATCTGAACTGAAAATTGTCCGTCAGTTTATGATGGCTTCCACACTGAGGCCTGGGTTTTGTTTATAATAGAGAACAAACATTGCAGTAATCTAATGAAGAAATATTTTAGACTCAGATGCCAAACATTCTAATCGAAAGATTAAGAAAACAAAACAACTCAAGATTGAAAAATTCAATTTGTTAATAAACCTGAAAGGATCAAGAATTGACAAAAGTCATTGAATGCCATAAACGAGAGTATTTTTACACAGAATATTCGTCTCCTTGCCAGGTTTTAGTGGCTGTGACATGATTGATGAGTTGCACATTTGATGACAGCCACACAGCTTCATTATCAGGTTAAATGTTCAAGGTCAACCGATTACCGTCTTTTTGATCAGATCTTGAAATGCAGTCTTCTTTCAACAACATTTTTTGACATCAATTTATCACCCCATTTATGAAGAAAACAGGTAATTCAATCACAAATGCTCATTAGAGATGTCAGTTTTAGGAAAAAATCAATAGTTGTTTCTTCTAGTGTTGTTTGATGTTTTTGTTTAGCCCCCAGAAACCAGTTTACAACAAATAATGTGGTTCCTGTATGATGAGTGACACAGTTTATAAAAAAAGACATTTAGCATTGCAGTATAAACGGTAGCTGTATTACCGGAGGAAGTGCACTCCGTAATGAATTGGTGCCACTCTTATTGTCAATGATTGCCATCTGAAAACAGTTCAATCCTGACATTTTCGTTTTGACTTTGAATATTTAAATGAAAAAAAAAACACCTCTGCAAATCTAAGAATAGCAAAATTCAAATCAGAAATAATTAATCGATAATCCTAATAAATAGAACAGCCTTCTGCCAACATTGCTGGTGTGTCTTTTGTTTATATAATAAGGAGGACGACAACAAAAGGCTATTGCCGGTTACCGGTATATATGTCATTGGTATTTGACTGGTAAACATGACGACAGTGCCAATGCCGAATTCAATATACAATCCTAAAACGAAGGGAATAGGCAATAAATGGGAGATATAACCTATAGATGGAAGGAAATGATATAAAAGTTCTTCTAATTATATGAACCTTTGTATTAATATTTAGGGAATATCCTTATATCAATTTTGGGCGAAATTGCTAATGTAAAATTTGGAGAGAGGAATTGCAGGGAAAAATTAGATAGCATTATTTTTAGGCATCCAGAAAAAACTTGACAGAACTTGTCTTTAACATGAAAACACTAAAATTTTGACGCTATTTGCTAAGCTCAGTATAACAACAATAAGTAGTGGCAGAGAACCAGCTCCAGTCAGGTGTGAGGTCTGCAGCTCTTGTCAGTGTTAGGACTGGTACTGCTAGTAGTTTCAGGTTATGTTGCCATGGGCAACTTGTGTCAGGGCTCCAATTTATAGGATCTGAAATAATTGTAAAATGTTTATTTTTAAGTCTTTGGAGGAAGTTTAGGTTGTCGATTTCAAATTCAGTGTTATATGTTTGCATATAAATTAAAGAATAATTGAACAGGTATCTTTGTCATCGCTGTTCTTATGGATAAATTTATCTTCATTTTGTCTGGGAGATTTCACCTCATATTTAACTCTGGGTGGTCGGCTGGTGCAGTGGATAGTGCTCTTGCCTTTCACCAAGGCAGCCGGGGTTCGATTCCCCGATCGGACTTGAAAAGGTATTGAGTCACCTGTCCGATCATGTGGGTTTTCTCCGGGTACTCTGATTTTCTTCCACACTAAGACCCCCCACGTGCTTACATCCGGACCAACAAGAGTGATTAATATAAGTTGACATAACTTGTTTCATAATTGTTGTAAAATAAATAAAGTTTATATTTAACTCTGAATCGTTAATCCACCTGCAGGTGTGGAATATCTTCTTTTGAACTAATACCCCAACTGGTGTCTTACATGGAATATATTGTCTTCCTACAATAACATTGGCCCGAGTTTCATAAACATTAAAAAAAAAAAAAAAAAAAAAAAAAAAAAAAAAGGGCCTAACTTAAGGAAATTGCTGAATTATTTCAATAGGAAAACAATTTTTGAATTATGGAAAAATGTTCATTGGAGGTAATTTTCTTAACTTTAGCAATTAATGCTTTCCAATGGAAAACTTAAACTAAGGATTTTAAGTTAACATTCGTGAAACTTAACAGTCTGGCACTAAGTATATCAGAAAACAAGATATTGGGTAGTTCTGAGTACCAAGATAGAATTTAGACAATAACAAAGAAGTTAAGATGTGATAAATGAATTGTCAACAGAGACGGAATGATGTCTCAATGTTTCTAAGGCTAAGATTTGTGTATAGAATGTTGACAAAAACGGCTGCAAGAGGAGCACTTTTCTGAATAGATAACATTTCCACAAAAAAAATGTACGATTGGATGGTGTTGATGGAATTGTAGTTGTATCGCTGTGATGTCTGGTGTTTTGCATCTGGCGAGTAAATACTGGCACCTCATTGTCTAATGAATGTATTGGACCAGCTAATGAATGCCTGTGTATACACAAGGGGAACAGAAATTGAACTTTTCCACATTAATTCTGTTGTCTTATTTAGAGCCGCAGCGTTTATTCTCAAGTGGTATTGATTGGGGCAGGACACGAGAGGTATAGATGCAAGCCCTCGTATATCAGCCGTATATCAGACGTAGCGGCCCAAGTGGGTATGTTCCAACAAGTCTACCCAGACCAAACAGGATGCAAACAGTCGTCCCGAGATAAATGGTCTTTTTTCGTCCTCTGTACGATGTTATTTCCATCACAGAATTATTGTTCTGTTCCGTACAAAGTAGAACAGATGTACTAATTACGCAGCTGAAGATCTCGTTACCTTCTAGAAGTAGTCTGTGAGAGCCTAGTTTAATTAATTTGCACCTTTCTGACCAACTTCTGCTTGAAGTGCTTACAGAACTTTGCTTATAGCATCAACACAATTTCATTCCACAAAGTCTGAGGGGTTTTTCAACACTTTTTTTTTATCTTTTTGATTAGATTTATCACAGTGATTTTATGTTTGGAGAGGTGTATTCAGGCCCAGGTTTTCTAAGCTATCCAGTTTCAAACAACATCATCATATGTAAAAATATTTCCCATAAAAGCCAGTGACATATTGTCTTGAGAATGAAGCAGTAATAAAATGTGTTGGTGGATAATCTTTTCCTTTTGGATTCATATAGAATTTTCTGTCCTTGATTATGTTTGGATCACAATTTTTATCAGAACATTTTTCGGATTTTCGGACTAGTACATATTAAAATGCATCTTCGCTAGCCAAGTGTTCGCTTCGTATACACTCCACTTAACCTTGGCGGATATAGCCGTGTTTTCATAATTCCCTCCACTGCCACCTAGCGATATACCGAATTATCGTTCTTCTCCCAATACATTTTTAACCAATCAGAATGACCGTTACATACACACTCCATCGGCGTGTTGACATAAGCACGTGTATGTCGAGGCGGAGTATAAATGACAGAGCAATATGGAAACAATCCAAAGGCAGCACACATATTTTCCCAGATCATCATTTACACGTGGCACGTAGTCAACGATTTCCTTCCACCAACTGATTTAACAGAAGTTTCCCAAAAGATTGTGCGCCTATTTTTTTTGGTCAAAATACTCTGACATAAACAACAACGTGCTTCCGTACAGGGCGTCGCTATTACTGTTTTCCTTCGTCAACAGCGCTATATGTAAGACGTAATTTAATTGGATGCGAGCAATTGGCACCGCACGAAAATTTGAAGGCGGCTATATCTGCCAAGGATAAGTGGAGTGTATACCAAGCAAACACTTGGCTAGCGAAGATGATTAAAATGAAATAAAACAAGCTGGGATATATCTTGCTAGGAACAGGTAACCAAAGTGATTTTGCATTTCGAAAATATTAATTCTTAACTGGTATGATCATTGATTGTAACAGTTCAAAATATCTTGTTTATAACCCAGGAGCCTCCTTTCGGTTGGAGAAGATGGATATCAATTTAACAGGTGTTAGCATTTTATTTGATGGTCTCTAATTTGATATTTTGAGAAGTACCAAATAGGTTAAAGGTTAAAAATTTCAAGAAGTGGGTTTCAGCAAGTTAAAGAAAAAATATAACCACAATACCACTCCCAGATTATAGTTGTGATATATACCTTAAAGGTCAAAGTGACATATTTAAAATGTATATCAACAAACTTAAAATAGCTCCACCTATTTTGGAGTGTTACAGTATGCGATATTTCTGGGGGTTTTGTACGTATATATTCCAGACAAGACTTTTATTGGCAATATAATTGTGTCATATTCTATGAACTGGGAAACTATATAGCAGAATGCTGTACTAAAGGTAAGACTTAAGTGATAAATGACCGTAAAACAACTGTGGTACAGTCAGTGTGTACATAGTATAGGAGGAACGGAGAACAAGTCACACCAGAAGTTACCAGATATATAGCTGATGTGGATATACCTACAAAGAATAAATCTAGATCTGGTGCCGATTTCAATGGTTTCAAATTTTACAACTATGTATAGATTCTAGGCCAACCTGTCACTAATCGTAGACACTGGGGTGTACTTGGAAAAAAGTTCACATACTGTGGCCCTAAAGAGTATAGTACTATTGTTAGACTATATTAAATTTATTGACTACCCTGGCATATATTCCTGCATTGTAAACTAGCACGATGACCATGTGTAAGAGAGTGCATTTTTTATTCAAAACAAAATAATCTCAGAGACTTAAGGAAAAGGGGTACTTAAAGTACATAACTTATAATTGTGAAGAAGGATTCCACTCAGAGCGGTTTTTCATTTGATACATGCACCCTTATAATAGGTAGAAGATGTAGCAACCATGCAGAGGAGCTTTTCTGGTTTAGAGTTACTTCCCTTGTTAGTATATTCATCTTTCAATGTTCAGTGTGGGTTTTTTCCAGAAGACTTAATTCCAGCCCATCAGTTGTGCTCTCATTCTGATGCTTCATTTGCAATTTCTAGACAACAATATTGGTAAAGTGTGGAAATTCTCTGAAGAAGTTTTGTAAACTGCCAATCTTAGGAGATAGTCTGCAGGGGTATTTAATTAGCTTTCAGACTAACACACATATAGCTGATCAAGGACTAACTATCTAGGCAGCCAAGTCAGGGCAAAAGCAGAGTTACAGTCAATTCAATAAGTAATCTTCGTTATAAAAAAGTAGAAAAGGATTATTTTCAAATAATGACATTTTAAATGCAGCAAAGAAACATAAGAACACAACATAGAGACATGCAATTAAAAATTTAAAAGAACATGGAGGTTTTTTTGTGACACAGATACAGACTACTGCTTATTATATGTGTGAAGTGTGGGTTATACATCTGGCAATTGAGATAGAAACTGTACTTCCTGAATTTTGTAAATATGTACTTTTGTGTAAAAAGGTCAGCACCAAGTGCTATTGGTGTATTGTGGGCCTGGCAGATTGAATATGTATATAACCAGACTGTTCAAAAATGGGCTGCTAATGTAAAAAGGTCAGCACCAAGTGCTATTGGTGTATTGTGGGCCTTGCAGATTGAATATGTATATAACCAGACTGTTAAAAAATGGGCTGCTAATGTAAAAAGAACTGCCACTGTCAGGGGTGGGAGACATAAGGCATGATAAGCGAATCATTGACTTAAGTTTTCTCCCTAGAGTCATAGTAAAACAGTTTGTGTGATACATCTTCATCAAGATGTCATCACCTGTACTGCTACCTTATAGACCATGGTTGTATTAATTGAGTTATTTGATGCAGCCTAAAGTACAGAAAATATCATTGAAATACAATGTGTAATATAGATATAAACTTTATGTATTTTACTTGAATTATAAAATAAGTTTTTACAACTTATACTAATCACTCATGTTGGCCCAGATGTTAGTGCGCAGGGGAAACCGGAGTACCTGGAGAAAAACAATGTGGTCGGGCAGGTGACCCCATACCTTTTCTTATCTGATATAATCATCTATAAGCTGTATCCCTCACGGTAATGAAGAACTGTATAGAGTGTACACAAAGATAGAAATGAGGTTAGGAGTACTACAGCCTACCTGCACTGTGTAATTGGCCTGGTCATTTGGTGTGTAATGCCAAACTAGCCAATCTATAAAACATGGATAGACTATGTCCGTCCCAATCAACTCGCTTAACACAGACTGATAAACATCTCCTATACAAGTACACGCAAAACAAAATGTTTCATCAGAGTACACATCTGTAATTAGCTTATTTTCTTGGTAAAGGTTATCTCCTCATATAACTTACTTTTTTCGTGAACTTACAAATTAAAACCCTTAGTAAACCATTAAATTTGTTCCCTTACATATGTTTTAGTAACTTTTCTGTTTTAGCTCTCACCTTCACCTTCTTAACTTTCAAAAGCTACTTCTCCAGAAAGACTTGATTTTAGCCAAAATGTTTTTAGCATTTAACATTAATAAGACAAGGAAATTACGTGTTCTATAAATGAAAGTTGTAACCATGGAGGGGGGATCTGAATGGCAAGGGAATAGCAAGGGGTGGGGGGGGGGGGGAGGCTATGCATCCTATAGGAATGCATGAATACCATATTTAGTCTGAGAAATGAATGGAGTGACTGTATAAGTGAAGTTTGTATGTCCCCCAGTGCCAAATTAAGGAGGAAGGTATTTCTGCCTCAAAATCTCCTCCTAACAGCTACAACAAATTATAACCATGTCTGGTTTGAAACATAATTAGGGCAAAATAATAATATTTTGTGTATGCGACTCCTAGAGTCTAAGAGAAGTGGACCCCAATAGAGGAACTTCGGGTGCAAATCTTTACTACTTAGGATTATGTTAAGATCCCCACCATATAATATTACCACATTCAAACTTAGAAATCCATGTTAACAGGATTTGGCCTCTGGGTCCCCCTCAGTCTCTGAGGACTTGATCCTTGAGTCTTAACAAGGAAACAGTATAGAAATACCAACCTCATAACCATATAAACAATTGCTGGCTATGAAGAGACACACAAAACCATGCTACATACGTACAAGGGTTGGCTCTAGGGTCCAACCCCACCCCTGAGAACTTTGCTCTTGTAACATGTTCACAGAATATATGTTTTTGTATTCTTTTGCCAATATGTACAGTAATTAACAGGTTTTTGAATTGAAAATAGAATTCAAGGTAAGCTAGCTATTAAGGCCCTATACTCGTATAATTAAATCTGATTGTACTGGTACATACTATGTCTATTGCCTTTTTTAAATCACAATCAAGCTTTGCCAGGAGCCCAGACTCTTACTAGATTTTAAGTTCCACATAAACGATTGAGCAACACTTTAAAGGTTGTTGGTAGACTAGCTGAAAGACACAGTTGTAGAATACAGTTACTAATACTTGGGTTTCTGTTTGCTGACAAAAAAATATTTCTTGTGTCTTTTTCTCATTGATCAACAAATCATTGCTTAAGAAAATAGTTTTTCTATTGGGCGGCTTCCTGTATCCAGTATTATTCTCAATTATTCTTTATTGGATCAATTGCCTTTAGATTGGTGCTAATGCATTCTCCCACTTGGTTCCCGTTACTTTTCATTTGTCATCTTGACCAAAAGGAAAATTATTTAAGGATGTCACGCAAATTTGATTTACTAAGGCTAGCTCTCTGTAAAGAGAATCGTTGTAACTCATATAATTTATTTGCCATGAATAACTCATTCCTGATCATTGTGGTATGACTCAGTGAGTTCTGTTTTGATGTTTAAGAGCAAAGACATACTTTCATTTACATACTGGTTACAGGATTGGAAAATACTTACCAGGTACTGTACAGTTACAAATTGTGTATTGGTAAAAATAAATACAGATGATATTTGTCATTTATTATGTACTTCACTAATAATATTCCCTGATTGAAGTTAAAGAAATATTCAAGCTACTATATCTACACTTTTGAGAGAATTTCCTGTGAGTAAGTTTCCTACACCTTGTGTGTCTGTGATTTTCCTCTGTCACCATAGATACGGTGGTGGAGCTGTAGCAGTTATCTGTAATCCTCGAGGTGTCCTCTTTGTTACTGATCGCTCGGAGCCGAGAAGTTTGGAGAGAATCCAACATGTATTGACTTGTATTTCCGACACCTTTCGATCCCGCCCTGATCCCGTCCCGACCGTCTGCTTCCGTTATTTCTTCATCTTATCTCTGTCACGGAACTTGCGAGGAGTGTAGAGTTCAGTTCTGAAGTACAGGCTAACTTGCTACATAATTAAACAGACAACATATAAACATTTTATTTAGACCAAGTTTATGCATGACATGTGCCGTAAGAGGTAAATTTGTTTACTGTATCAGCTAGGTCACTCCCTGAAACTAACATTACTAGTGGGTTTTTTAGTAATTGTTAATGTTGCCTTTATAAATAGTTAGTATATTTGTCAGTATTAACAAGTCTTACTAACCCTAATTCAGCTGTTCATGGTTTCGCTAATATGGTTTTTGATACTCTGTTCCAACTTAGACACGTACATTGGTAGTTTTTCATAGTGCTGTACATTGGCCAGAGTGATGTGTTTTGGTATGCTTTCAGTTGCCAAAGTCAGCAAATTGTACAGCAAAATCTTAACATTGATTGTGCTACGCTGTTGCAACATATCGTGCCTAAATAGCCAATGTTGAAAAAATGAAAAATAATTCTATTACATGTTTTTACAATATTAATCAAATATGTTAGTTCGGAAAAATCTTGTATTAATAGAGAACAGCAGTTTAAAAAACATAAAAATAATTATAGATGTATAAAGAATTACAGATAAGTGTGTTTATCATTAGTCATTACATGTTTGTTCAAATTACAAAAGTATTTGTTAATAGAAGTATGGTACCAGAAAGATATTTAGATTTAACAAAATACAGCTGACGATATATCAGACAAGAAAAACATTTTGCCCAATTGTTGATGGCCATTATTCTTTAACCTGGTATTGTTCTGTAGAAATACAATGTGAAGCAAGTTTTAGGTTCTATCGTGGCCAATACTCCATCAGTGGCCACGCCTGTAACTCCCCTGATAAACATGTGACAGTGACATTTTGTATTGGACTATTGCTGACGACCTTCTCCGACCTTTCCCCTGTTTTCTTCTGTTCTCGTGGGTGATGAAGACAAAGGTTATTTGCTAATGGAAATATACAACCTCATCCACGTAGATTTCAATTGTTTTCTAAATTAAATTTGTTTTTAAGTGATTTGTAAGTTGCAAAACTAACATGGGCACTTTGCATGTAGTTGATCTGAACTTCACTGCTGTATTGGATTGGAGATTTATGTTGACGGAATTTAAATTTGTCTCCGTTATTCCTTCCAATTATACGTAATTTGTTACTGGTTTTAACTCTTCAGATTCATCACTAAAGTAGTGAAGTAAGGTCATTACACAAACGTATCATTATACAGGTCACGTTTTCTTTACTCTTCAATTAGTATCGTCACAAAGTTTAAATTGCAAACAACCTTGAACTTTACTGGATGGCTTTCTTACGTCAGAATCAGTTGTGATCTTGTACCACTGGGGATGGTGGTTCAACATTCTTTCGTAGCTATTTCTAGTGAAATACTCTATTAAATAGAACGGGAAGGAGAGTCTGTATTTGTAATATTTCTGATAAGGAGGAAGGGATTATTGTATTTGGGGTGTTGAAAAGAGGAACGACAATGTTTGTGGTATCGGAAGGGGGAATTACTGTACTTGTGGTAAAGATAGATATACTGCTGGATATGTGGTATAGGACAGAAGTAACTATTAATTGTACTTGTGGTTGCTATGATATAAGAGAAAGGGATTGTTTTATTTGTGGTAGGGGAAGGAGGGTTACAGTATTTTTGGTGTATAAGGAGAGACTGCTATACTAAGGATGAGTGATAACAGGATTGTTACATAGAATTGTCACCTCCAACACCCCCTCCCAGTCTCTTATGTCAGACAGGGATAAATAGGACATGCTTTCCTTAATGCGGCTTCAACAGTGGGATTCTACCATTACGGAAATGTCAAAGGCGAAAAAAGTAAATCCTTGTAGGAAGTAGTATTAGCTGGACATACTTATACAATTCTTGTCCGTGTCTGGTAAACATTTGTTAAATCCTTCTAGAGAATGTGATTAAAGCACTATCATCGAAGCATTGCTCCATTGGGTAATAGTACAATTACTGTTGAATGAATGAATGAAAGCCATCAGTGTTCTAGACAAAAGTAAATTAATTTTACTTATCCATGTCTGGAAAATGTCTTGTTACTAGATCAGACAACGAAAAAAAATCTGATCAGACCATTCCCGTCTTGTCGGTTTGGTAATGGAATTATTAAGGGTCAAACATTCTGACTAAGTAAGGGAAAGCAAACAGACCATGCTGAACTGGTAAAACTCATTAGGTTGTATATGGTTGTTAAGGAAATGGTAATGGTCAAACAGCTCCGACCATATAAGGGGAAGCATTAACTAGGACTTGGCCACATCATCTATTGTCTACTGCGGAATGTCCACTTTTGTTCTTATTGATGAGGGAACAATTACAGCCACAATCATTCTCACAGTAATCAACAGTGTAAGCTGTGCGCAATGTCTGTACACGAAAACTCAGACGCGACACAGACAGTTGTC
Source organism: Mizuhopecten yessoensis (assembly GCF_002113885.1). Lineage (NCBI taxonomy): Eukaryota > Metazoa > Mollusca > Bivalvia > Pectinida > Pectinidae > Mizuhopecten > Mizuhopecten yessoensis. The sequence goes on along the minus strand of NW_018479996.1, from coordinate 55,784 downwards.
ATGTGATTGACAGACAATGTAATTGTTTTTCTGGAATCGTCAAATCTAATAAAAATGTTCTGTTGTATAGCGACAAAAATATTTACTTAACAGTACTTGCGATAATTTATCATTCTGATTGGCCAACTGTCTGTGTGACAAATGTGATGTATGGACGTGAACTGATAGACGCCATACACGAGCTAAAGGCTCGGCAGACCAACAATAGCAATCATTAGAGGTCTCTATCCTGTTATATCGAGCTTGTTAAAGCATATTTTACTGTGATATTCTCTTCAGATTTGAATAAAAACATTCATTCTTTGAAGAACTAAACCATTGTCAACTTAAGGCTTGGTAAAACCATTTTGAAATTTATTATTCATATTGGTAGATAAGTACATAAACAAACTATGAAACTCAATCAGCTGATCTTGAAGCTCCTCAATCACTGAACTTTTTAGGACAAATTTAGGATGATCTCGACCATTTTTGCACAAACACCATCATTTCTTATTTCCTCACCTGCTGTGTGTGTTTGTACCCAGATTTGTTTTAACAATGACCTCTAGATATAATTCGAGATCAACAATGCACCATAACGTTTATCACCTTCGCTTTTCTCTTCATTCAAATAATACCATCATTTCATTATTGTAACAGTATATTAGTTGTTGTATATAACATGTTGCCTTATGAAGTTTGACTAATGTATAGATCAGACAGATGTGACGTTTGGCTAGACACCTTGTGACATTGACTTGTGCTGATAATACATATCTTCATTAACTACCTGTTGTTAATTTCAATGTATTGGTGATTTTTTTTTCTTTTCGATTTTTTTTAATGCACATGTCTTTCATGTCTCCTTCATTGTCTGCCTTGTTGAAATATTCACACGATTTATGTTTAGGTAGAATGTCTAACCATCTTCTTTGTTCCAGGGCCAAGCAACAACTGCCACCAGTATGCATGTCTGAATGAGGGTCGGTGTGTGCAGCAGTGGAACTCCTACACATGTGACTGTGACATGACCTCCTACACGGGTCCTATGTGTACAGATGGTAGGTTAGATAGGTCAATGTCATACTCAGGTGGTATTTAGGTCATGTCTTACTTATTTAACGTCAAAGTCATGTTATAACTAGGAAATGTCAAGGTCCTATATCCTACCTAGGTAATGTCAAGGTCATGTCATAACTACGTCATATCAAGGTCCTATCATAACTAAGTAATGTCAAGGTCATGTCATAACTACGTCATATCAAGGTCATATCATAATTAAGTAATGTCAAGGTCATGTCATAACTATGTCATATCAAGGTCCTATCATACCTAGGTAATGTCAAGGTCATGCCATACCTACGTCATATCAAGGTCATATCATAACTAAGTAATGTCAAGGTCATGTCAAATTAAGGTAATGTTAAGATCATGTGATACCTAGGCAGTGTCAAGGTCATATTATGCTTAGGTTATGTTAAGGTTATACCTTAGTAATATCTAGGTCATAAAATACTGAAGTAATGTCAAATTTATTTCATATATAGGTAATGTAAAGGTCATGTCATACCTTGGCAATATCAAGATCATGTTGTACCTAGTTAATGTCAAGGATATGTCATCGCCAGGCAATGTCAAGGACATGTCATACCTAGTTAATGTCAAGATAATGTTATACCTAGTTAATGTCAAGGACATACCAGGTTTGGTAAAGATTTTTCACAGATCAAATAGTGACACTGGTTTAGTGATTTCAAATTCATTTGATCGCAAAAAAGGTTGTTTGTTTCTGCTTGTGACTGTTCTCTTATTATTATTTTTTTTATTTTTTTATTTTTTTTTACCAATAATGTCTGGTAAAAACTTAACACAGTTGTAAAAAATATTGGAATATTATTAAATTGAGTTTGAATTTGTCATGATTTGCCAACTTTGACTTTTACTTACAACAGAAATAGATTGACTGATGTTTTGGTAACTGTTCAACTTTTATTTGCAACAGCGAGTGTTTCCTACACATTCGGTCTGGGCACGCCAGGAATACTAATCTACAACTACCCTGAAAGCAAGCGCACCAACACCAAGTACGACCAGATGGCCCTAGGGTTCCGCACCATGCAGCGAAACGCATTATTGGTCCGTGTGGAGAGCATCACTAACGAAGACTACATCGAAGTTCAACTGGTAACACAGCTATGTCATAATCCATGCTCTCTTATTTATTGTGGAGATTAATGTCAGTTTAGTGCATTTTAAGTCGACATCTCAAGTTATTTGTGTACCTCGAGTGCCCTAACAATAAGGATGTGATGGTTTGTTAACTCAATATGGTGAATTATTGTTGGACTCGAGGTCTGATATAATGTTTAATGTAATGCTTCAGATATCCAAAAATGCTTCCAAAACAGGAAATATGATGTTGAAAAACGACACAAGAAGTGAGATACTCTATAATATGTGAGCCAGCATTGTTAATATAATGTGATATATTGTTTATAAGTCGAAGAATAAAAATAGTTGATTGTCAAGATAAAAAATAGAGGAGATATCAGCCATTTCTGCTAGATCCAGTTTCTTTCAATTTCAAAATTCAGTCCAGTTGTATGTTCAAATTTAATTGGTGTTTTTCAACAACTAATTTAGTATGTTGCTCTAAGAATATACCCACACGCCACCAAAGTTCAACCTCATAGGTCAACCATTTTGTTGTCATGTGTACTGTAATGTATAGATATATGAAAAAGAGGGAGAGTTGTCTTGCTTCTTTGTGGTTGTTTATTTTTTTACCGATCATTACGGCTTTTGTAGGTTGACGGAAACGTATTTGTGGTGTACAACATGGGGACTGATAACCATCCTCTGGGACAGTTACTGCGGAAACACAACAACGGAAATTACCATGTGATTCGATTCACACGATCAGGAGCCAACGCTACCCTACAGATCAACGAAGGGCCTATTGTGCATAAAAACCCGACAGGTAAAAATATATCACATGATATCTAGGCCTTGTATTGGGGGTGATATGAAGTAATGGTCTGCTTTCAAACATTACAAGACAAATTATCGTATAGAACCGCTGTCTCTTTCAAAATGTTATAAACAATCAAGATCCCCTAAGAAAACATCCCAAATAATTTAAAAGAAAAAAAAGGAAATTCCTGAAGATTTTTGAAATTGTACATAGTCACTAAGGCTATGGCATGGTAATGATGACATTGTAGAATACAACGATGGAAGGAAGTCTCCTATGAATGGAGAAGCATATATGTATTCATTGTCATTGTAACATACATATTAATACTTACTATTTTTTTCCTCTGCAAACCGGGAATTATGGAGAGAATGTTGATTGCTGTGTACATAGAATGGCAGTTTCTGCTAAACCTTTGTGAACTGAGCTCAAATTTACAAAACTTGATTATTACATTGAGCTGGGGGAAAAAATATAATCATGTAATTTTACAAAACTGATTTACATAATTGAAGTGAAATTTTATGAATTACATTACAACTACTTCACAATCGTTCAAAGAAAAAAAAAGGTTGCATTTAAACTGGATATTATTTTGAGCTCAGTGAATTTTTTGTTAAAAGACTTATTCTAACATTTTCTATTGCATTCTTAGGCACCATTTGATGGTAAAATTCAGAAAATAAAGTTAATACTCCTCCATGTATATTTTTTTCCTTCCGCTGATAAAAAATATATTGATACATGGGTTTTAAGATTTCGAGATTATAGCTATTCCACGTTAGATTTTTTGTGGAGCTAAGTTATCCACAGGGGACCTATTTGTCTTATATTGTGGATATTTATTGAATAAAGTAAAAGTGCATCTCTAACACTTTAAGACAAATTGTGTGCAAAATGGCACACAACCTTTCAGTGGTCGGGCCGTTTTTCCAACAATGTTCACATCCTGCTGGAAGCCTTTTCTTATTGATCTTCTGATAGTGATTTCCTGAGTGCGTTGGTTTGAGAGGCGAGAGAGAGATGCGGGCAGACAGTAAATATCTCTATATGGTACCGTTAAGATTTCTTCCCTCAAGAAATTCAAACCAATGACATATATATAAAAAGGTTATTATGTTATTTTTGACTTTCTGCATCAAAATGCAAAAAAAAAAAAAAAAAAAAATTCATTATGAATAATTCACCAGAATATTTAACATTGAGGAGAAAAATTACAAGATATTTTGACAATATGGTGTTATAATTTGTATCCAGAAGGTGTATGGATGGAAGTAATAGCATTTCTTAGATCATCAAAAAGAACAGGGAATATCAGATTACCGGATTTAATACTTTCTTTTAGTTCTTCTTTAAAAAATATGGTGATGACAGTTTCAAAAAAATTGTTAATAAAAACTAAATTTATTATGTAATTTGTCAGAGAAAATATCAGTTTGCTGTATGATTTCTGATAAAAGAGAAATTTGTATTTTTGGTCGTCCGAGCTGGTAATTGCTTGTGAAGATTTGTGGTAACCAGATTACGATCTCTGTAGCTGGGGACAAATTGGTCTAGTTAATCATTCACAGACATGCACAACAGCACAAAGAACTAGGATTTAATGAATTTTCACATCCAAAATTTATTATTTGATATTTCTGCAAAAACTAACTTGTATCAATGATATATTCCCGAATTAAATCCCTTTTTCATAATCTTGAAAGAGAAATATTTTATAAATCAGAAAGAAGTTCCTTAAGGTGCTGAATATTAATCCTATTACCTCCTTTCAGGTAATTGTTACAATATAGATTATTATTTTATATATTTATTTGAAAATGATGAACCCTAATCTGTGATATTGGGATTATAGACCATTTCAAATTTATTGAAGGAATTTTCATTTTTTTCTTATTTTGCCTTGTCTGAGCAATTAATTGGCAAATTAATCAAAGTTATGAAGTGTAAGAAGAAATTGTCGTTAAACATTTTGATTTACACTTGTGTACATAGTTTTTTAGATAAAAGTTGCTAAATTGTTGTTAATATTGTGTTTCTGTTCTGAAAGGTCATCTATATGCAGAAGAAAATATGAAAATAAATCCAATTTTAGAAAAAAAAGCGATATGGCTGCCGACTGGACCGTATTTTACATCATATATTTATTGAGATTTAATGAAAAGATTATATACTATCTTATCAAAACCTATTGTGGATAGTGGTTTTCATGTGTGCATGATGAAGTCATAATTGATTGAAAAAAATGTACATTGTTTTTCACATTTATTTTATGCTGAATAGAAGATTCTTTGATAAAGTAATTATAATATTTTCAATAATAATGATATTTTTCATCAAAATTGACCAATAAAAAAAAAGAAGAGGCGTGTTTGCCATAGATCAGAAAGTTAGACTAATGTCAAAAAATATGTATTTTCACAAACATAGCTGGAATATTTTAGTTAAAATCATTAATTTACAAAAAATTGATGAAAGAATATCCATTTATAATATTTTTTTGTGTTTCACCATATAAAGTTAATCAGCCTCTTTACTATAGTTTATTTTCAAGTGACTGTTATAAATTTTAAATTCATTTAATCAGATTAAATGCATGATGTAATGTGTAGTCACAGTACCAAGAGGGAGAGAGAGAGACAGAGAGAGGAATCGGACAGAGTCGGACAAATGGATGACCATGTTATGAGCAAGTCAGACACACTGATGATGTGTTAAAGATTATCTTTCAGAATATTTTGAAGAATGATTTAAAGTGAATCCTTCATTTGACTTAAAACCAACATAACGTCATAATTCTTTAACCAGTCTTATTTAAAATATATTCAGAGAGAAAGTCACTGATTGGATTTGTTGCTATGGTGACTATTATTATTATTTATATTTTATTATATTTAATTTTTTGGTAATACATTGTCAAACATTTTCAAAATCAGGAATTGATAAAATTGTTTATGTATTGTTGTCAGCTGTTAAAATCAGGATCCACTTTAAATCATTCTCATAGTAATTACACACTCATAATATTGTGAAGAGTTAGCTCCCCTGGAAACCTTAAATTTGTATCTGATTTTAAATCAATTAGAAAGACAAGCAATGAAATCTTCATTGGGAATTTTTAGGTCACCTGAGACAAAGTCTCAAGTGACCTATATTGCGATCGCCTTTTGTCCGTCGTCGTCTGTCGTGCGTCCGTAAACAATTTACATTTTCGACTTCTTCTCCAAAACCCCTGAACCAATTTCAATGAAATTTTGCAGGGACCTTCCATGGACAAAGGTCAACAAAAATAGT
>NW_018479996.1:0-48571 GCF_002113885.1 Mizuhopecten yessoensis | reverse complement strand
CTTTTTAGTCTGAAATCTGTATGCTAGATATTGAATAAGGTGGTTTTATTGTTTTTTGTCACTTTGAATAATATTTCTGTTCATGTTAAAAACAAAATCAACTCTCTGTATAAATATATCAGGTGACCGTTAAGGCCCATGGGCCTCTTGTTATCAGAAGAACGTACTTTAATAAAACGGTTTGGGTTTAAAATTTGGAGTCAACAGTAAAATGATCGAATAAGGGTTCCAAGAGAGATAACTCTGGTTTGAGTGTGTAGACTGACCATGCCTTTTTAATGCATCAGAAACCATGTCACAGCTTTACCCATGGAAGAGTTTTGAAGGTAATCACCTCCTCCTATAAAGTGCACCCCAACAGCTTTAAGTCTTTGGCTTCTTGTCCTTACATTCTCCTCGATACTTTACAATCATTAATTATTTCAAACGAGAAATTTTGAAAATGAAATAATGGGAAAGGGAGAAGACTCTGTAATCCTTACAGCGATTAGGTGTTCCTACTGAACGGGGGCTGCTGTGCATATAACCTATTGTCAGTTTCTATAAATAAAAGTCCTTATTTTCAAAACAAATCTTGCCAGTATAATGTATATCAAGTCGTAAAATTAGGTTGTCAAACGCATGTCTCTGTTGTTAATGTTAACTCATATGAAGAAGATAAAGAAAATACAGAAGAAAGATATTTGTTCTTATAAACGTACATATAGAATTAAAAATGATATCAATAACAGATGTGGCTGGGGGAGATAAATAGGAATCTATTTTGTGTACCTATTTCTATTGGTATGATTGCCATGGTTTCTGTGGCGACCGGGGTCACATTGGGAGTGTTATTGTGTGTTCCAGGGGAACAGCTGAGTGTGTTCAATGAGCAGGCCAGGATCTACATTGGGGGCTACAAAAACAGTACCGGTATCCACAGGCAGTTTGTCGGCACACTACAAGGTAGGGGATCAATATCTTTGGGTGGTTCTATTGACAAAAAAAAATCACAGTTTACCCTTATATATTAATTATCATTTCAATTTGTTCTTATTGTCTTAAAAAGTCGGTCATTTAAAAGTATATAAAACAAAAAGAGACATTGTGATAATAGCACTATAATCATTGTTTCTTGTATTATCACCTAAGTCATTTAAATTAATGTTGTTTAGTTTAATGTTAAGCATATACTTTGTATATATATGTGAAATAAATATTAAAATGGAAAGAGCAGTTGGAGAGACAAAGTTTCATTGTATGAGACGTCATGTTTCAGGTCTTGTATTTAATGGTATATCGGTGCTGGAGATGGCCTCCAGGAACGACAGTCGAATCACAGTAGAAGGAAAAGTCAAACTCACTATTCCTGATAGGTAAGAGTGTTGGGCTGCCGGCCTGGAATGGGTTCCATATAATGATGTTTTCTCGGAGATAAACTCTTTGAATAAGGAATGGAGGGTCTGAATTATTGAAATCAACAACAGCTACAATGACCATGTTCAAACTTATTGGTAGACCCATAGATAATCACCATGACAAACACAGTAGGTATATGGTAAACTTTTGACTTCATAGACCAAGTTATCTCTGAAGTTACTTGTTAGTTACTATGATGTATATGATTCAATGTAAGTCTAGTGGTGAGGGGAAGTGTTTAGTCAAGTAACCCTTCTTCTTTTATTATTATACATTTCCCTCAATGTCATGACATCAAGCTGCACACTATGTATAATGGTCTTGGCCAAGGTCTAGTCTATAACAGTAGGTCTGTAGGAAATCTATCAGAAATAGACCTGTTGTCTATGGTGTGTGTAAACTCTTAAGTTCTAAGTCTGCATTGAGAGTGTTGTGTTTTATGTAAATGAGTGATATATTTCCAGGTATGTTGTTGGCATGTGGGACAGTTTAAAGTTAAAACTGACTTGGTAAATTCATTTTAGTGAGTGTTTAACTTGTTTACTTTAACTGAAGGAGTGTAAGGGGCAGATTCCCTGGAAAATTTGATAATTTTCATGTTCACCATTACTTATCTACCTATATACAATATAGTCTTCAGCCAATTTTATTATATTGTCTGGTTTCAGTGCTAAGCACATTATTAGACTTTTCAGATAAGTCAGTTTAATTAAGATATACATGAACATATCGTATATTTTATTTACTTACAGGAATGCAAACATACAATCTACCATGGGAATACGGGTAAGTTAACAACTCTCCTATCAACCCCAGCTAAGATAGATTTGAATCACATACATTATGAAATCATCATATTTATTTTTAATTCATACCTGCCAACCCTGGATATACTGAAAGAGGGTTATGACCCTCTTTTGAACATTAAAAAAGAGGGTCATATATAGTACGTGACGATTTTTTTCGCAACAAATACAGAAGAAAAATAGATATTAAATTAATAATTTAATATTTGATATGATATATGATATTTCAATTATGCACCAGGTACATTTCTACAGCAAGTACATAACTGACAACTCTTGTTGTATTCAGCTGTTGCAGACTTTGCAGAGGCTAATTCACTGGCTGATGGTTGTGAACCATAACCATAATCATTTTGGTTGAATTTGCAACTGAGAAGTGAACACAAAGTGTCATTTTGGAGATCAGCTCTGAATTTAGTGTGTATTTGTTTAACTATGGAAAAAGCTCTTTCTGAGTCTGCGTTACTGTTTGGCAGTACCAACAGTGTTTTTACCAGTCTGGACAACACATGGAATCTTGGTTTTTGTGTCAAGATGTCTTTGACTCTATCCATTTGTCCCCAAAACTGTTCAATTCTGTCGTCATTTTCACAATCTGGATTGTCACCAACAGGGGCTAGCTAGTTGATAGTCGGAAAACTGCTCTTCCAGCAGATCCAGCTGTTCCTCCTTCACAATTCCAGGAAATCTCTTCACCAAATTTAACACTGAAAAACAAAAAGATTTGTCAATGACACAATTTATTAAAATTAATTGATATAAGTATACTGTTGTATGTTCATGTGTGTGTGTGTGGGGCTAAGAAAAACTCAACCTTGTCTGATGTAAATCGGTCATTCATCTGTGGGTTGATGAGTCCAATGTCATTCAGAGTGGTGTCAGAAAAAGGGAAATTTCTTTATCATCTTGCTGACAATGGTTTGGTAGAACTGCCTGACTACTCTGAAACATGAAAAAACATACAACCAAGTGTAAGAGATTTACAAATATGGAGTACAACAGGAAGAAAGTCAATGTATTATTTAGTTTCGTACTGACCTAAGAAATTCCTTTTCTGTCTGCATACAAATGTCATCCTGTGAATCCACCCTATAGGCTCTGTTCTTCATTCCAATACTGATCAGTTCATCCCTCAACTGGTTCTGAGGATCATCAAATGGAACAGTGGTAACATCAGAGTGAGAAGATATGACAGATGCTTTGACAAATTTCCGTTGGAACTTCCTCAGTAGCCTTCGTATTTGATCACTGAGGATGCCAATTCTTGCAACATCAGCCTAAAATATCAAGAGAAACATCTGAAGTCTGTGCACTCTGTGATGATGGCAAGAACGACGACATAGATATTGACTGACTCTGTGCACTTTCCATTTGCATATGATTCTGTGTTTATTGCATGTCTACCAACATCATTTTTGGCACCAGATCCAACCGAAATATGCGAATTGCATAGATTGCAGTATGCATCATTTGGACCCCGATCACTAGGCTTTATCCATTAAAAGCCTTTAAACCACGATGTCTGGTATGTGCATAAATACCTTTTCTTTTTAGAATTAGGTGTAGGTCCTAATAACGACCTTTTCCTTCCAGAAGACAAACCTTCCAAATGCGATCTATACTACACAATTGTAAAAACAACTCATTACTTACCTGTCGATAACATCACTCTATATATAATAAACATTTGTAATAACAATTCAAGTATGTGTAAGCAACTCACAACTTACCTGTCGGGGAAAAACGTAAACATGAATTTTGATCGTCTTCCTTTCGACAGAGGATAGAAAAGTCTAGAGAATTCCGAATAACTATATTCTGTAACTTCTAATGTTCGAATCGGTTCTGGGTGAAAAGGGTGAAAATGACGAAATCCAGGTCAAAATCGTAACCCGGCGTGTGAAGTTATTAAAGCGGGTGAAGGGCTAAGCTCTTGGGTGAAACCCGACGAAATCGGGTCACTTGGCAGGTATCAAATGGTTCATAAGAATTTAATTATGCTTTCAGTATTGAATTGTCAAAGAAAGGATGCTACATGATGAAAATTATCAGGGTATATTTTGTACAGCTAATTGTAGATAATCCATTGTGTTACTGTAAGGTTTTTTAAAATTATCTTAACATTCAAAAATGTGGATATATTCTAAAACGTTTGTATAGCCCTATATATATGTATGGCTATAGCATTGGGACTTTACTTTACTTATTTCGGTAATTTTATACACTTTACAACAAGTTGGTAGCTAGGCCACTATTCCAACATTCTGATGTTACGGTATAGGTAGTTTATGATCAATTGTTAAGTTGACAGTCATACTATAGGACTGTTGATAATGTAAAGAAGGAATTTCTGATAACAAACTTCAGCATCAACTATCTGAAAGGTCTCTAAAGGCAGAAGAGGAGCCATGCACAGACTGCAACAGGCTGTTGAGGAAGCAGGCAACACCAGAGATTCCGTTGCCAAGCCGATCCAATGTGACGCACAACCACGCTCACAAAGCCAGTGGAGTGGACACACTGTGGAGAATTCTACATAAATCTCAAGATCAAGGTTTGAGGATATTGACTGAAGCACAGCCACCAGCTTCAAAAAATGGTTCAGAGGGTTTGGATAAGACATTGCAAGATTCGTTGGACAGAAACAAAGATTCAGCGCCACAGCATGTTCTTGGTGGGGATATCATGTTAACAAAAATGCTACCCCATGACAAAGAGCAGATGATAGGGAAACAGAGACAACTACATCACAGGGATGAGGAGGGACAACAATCTTCTCCAAATAACTTTACAGATGAGGTTAGACCTAGTTCTGGAGATAGCAATGTCCCTGACTATGACACAGAGCAAAATAGTGTAGCTTACTATGACACAGAAAGCAGCAACATTATCTCCGACCTTCAAACCCGCTCAGAAGACGAAGAGTCAGAAAGGACATTGCAATTTGGCTCGGGGGATGACAATCAGCCAGATGGTGCTGAAAACATGTTATCCGGCATTCCATCAGAGTCTATTCATTCTCAGGGATCAGGCTGGTCCAAATCACTAACAGACAGTGACAGACAGCCACAGTCAAAAAGACCTTATGAGACATCTGTGGACCATCAGCTCAAAGGAAACTTTGTGTTTGAAAATGGGTCAACTTCCAACCTGATTAAGCCTGGAGGTAGCAGTTTCCCTAAGGACAGAGGCAAGGTGGATGTTTCAGGAGAAACACAATACATTCCACTAAATTCCACTACTACTGTAAGTCTGGCCTGATTCTTGTGCATGGAATTGTTTTTGTCATGGAAACATTGATGAACATTACCTGCATAATGTAGGGTTAACCAGCTTCAAGACCCTGTGCATGATGTTTGTCGTCATGGATATATACACCGGATATTTTCAGATATTTTCTACGTGTGAAGTTGTGCTTTTGTAGATGTGACAAAATTAATACTCAGTGATTGCTTAATAACGATAACCGTTGAAGATTTCTAGTTTGTTTGCGTTTGAAGTCATACAAGTATAGCTGTTTATAAGTGCTACATGTTAGTGCACTAACAAACTCCCACATTTCTAAGGATACACAAATACAGAGCTGATATCAGACATGCATACCTCCATACAAGGCATGCTTCCTCTGTCCCCTCTGAAATGAAACTAACCACAGTGGATGCAGCATTTTGGAAAAATGAAGAATAATTTTGATGTGGTGTATTACTAACTTCCTCAAACTTAACACAATTGCCTGAACATTATAGCGTCGTCCTTCTGTACTAATATTTCTTTGACATTCGACATTCAATATCAAGTGAATTGTCTTCTTGAAAGTGAAAAAAAGGATGTTTCTGATGCATAACATCTCTCCCAGAGGAGGATATTTTTCATGCTCCTAATTTTGAGAAGCAGGATTCTTAAACAATAAATGGAGTATGCTTCTTATACATTTAATGATGATACCTGTCACATCTGGCCTCTCCCAAGTATATACTTCTTAGAACTTATCTATCACTTAGAGGAGGCCTTTCTCATAGGGGAAATGACCCTAATGTCAATCCATACTTAATTTCGATCACATTTTTGTTTTCTTGTTCATTCATGCACGACTCATAAAAAGGCTTCCATTGATATCAGGTTGGGTGCCTTCATTTTCGAAGTTTCGATGTGTTTAAATATAGATACACATTGGGAGTCATGAATATTTTTATCGTTTGATTTCATTGGCTGCTATTTCTGACTTCACCAAAAGTACACAGTAGAGATTTGAAGGCAGAGGTAGGACAAGATATGTGTCCATGACAACAATTATTAAACATATATCTGTCAATGTTTCATTATAAATTACAGGCATATGTTCATTTCATAGATTTCATTTGCAAAATATTGTTTATGAAATATTTGTTTTATTTTAAACTGACTGAAATAAAGGGCATGCAAATGACATTAATTTTCTTTATTTGCGTCTTCACACCACTCACGTGCACTATACTTAAATTCTCTTGGCAGAACAGTTTTTGGACCATTAGAAAACAATTACGATCAGATTTGTTCGGTAACATGGGTTCCGATTCTGTGGAATCTTCTAGTCATCCCGCCATCTGCTCTCTTCATCTGTGGCACAAGATGTTTTGTGCACAAACCTCTCCTGACCACCCATTAGTTTGGGTAACAACAACCTCCAACTTGAGAGCAGTTTTGATGAGCAGGAAACTATGTCAGCAGAATTGACCCTCGCTGCATTAAATTGAAGCGAGTTTACTGATGACAGCAATTAAGTCTGGAATTTCAAGATTCCAGATCAATTGGATGGAGTGGTTGACCTCCAAATACCTGAATTTATTCCGCAACCCTTAGAAAACAAGGAAAATTTACAAACAACTAGCATCTTGTCGCCCATTACTTTGAAATGGGACGGCAGCATAGATGAAATGTTTGAGGCATCGAGTGTTGGAGAAGTTAGTTCTAGTACCAAAAAAAGGTTATTACCTGAATCATTTTCTACTCACAGGTGACAAAATCATTTAAATGAAGAAAACAGAGGAACGAGTTAAGTGGAAAAGAGTCTAGGAATTTAAAAAAAGCAACTACAAAAGAAAACACTGTTAGTCTATGTAATACTTTCTTCTCCTTTAAACATGTTGACATATTATAATACGGTACCAAACCGGTCACTGTTCGTCTATGTAATACTTTCTTCACCTTCAAACATGTTGTCATATCATAATACGGTACCAAACAGGACACTGTTTGTCTATGTAATGCTTTCTTCTCCTTTAAACATGTTGACATATTATAATCCGGTACCAAACAGGACACTGTTTCTCTATGTAATACTTTCTTCTCCTTTAAACATGGTGTCATATTATAATACGGTACCAAACAGGACACTGTTTACCTATGTAATACTTTCTTCTCCTATAAACATGTTGACATATTATAATCCGGTACCAAACAGGACACTGTTTCTCTATGTAATACTTTCTTCTCCTTTAAACATGGTGTCATATTATAATACGGTACCAAACCGGTCACTGTTCGTCTATGTAATACTTTCTTCACCTTCAAACATGTTGTCATATCATAATACGGTACCAAAGAGGACACTGTTAGGCTATGTAATACTTTCTTCTCCTATAAACATGTTGACATATTATAATCCGGTACCAAACAGGACACTGTTTGTCTATGTAATGCTTTCTTCTCCTTCAAACATGTTGTCATATCATAATACGGTACCAAACAGGCAGGGATTGGTTAAAATAAAATACAATTTGTTTCGTAGCCACAATGTTCAATTTGATCGACAGATAACGGACTGGTTTGAAGTTGTTCATAATTAAACTGTAAACTCCAAATTGTTGTATAAAAAGTAACATGTTTGATTTGATATACATTTGTGTACAACATTTTTTAGTGAGATTAGTAAATGGGTCCAAGCAGAGGAAAACTTGTAGTTTGGGCGGAGACACAATTAATACTGCACTGTAATGACCTAGTACAGACATATTTAGATTTAAAACAGTCGAGTTATAGGCCATTTATTGTACATATATATAAAGCCTACTACACACCTCCCAGTAGGTCATTTCTAGCATTTTCATAGTTAAAAGTACACGAAGGAATCAAATTTGGTGCAGTGTGAATGAATTTAGGTATATTGATATATTTTCAATCAAACAAACATGTTTATTATTATTCAAGACAATCTGGCTCTTTGAAACCTGACAAAGACGCTTTATATGTGAGCCCAGTAGCTATGGTATAAATACTGAGGTGTACAAAATATGGGTTATTTCCTGTAAGCTACCTAGTTTCTCTTCTAAAGCATGCTTCATGGATGTAGAATAGATTATCAACCCACAGTCAGCATGGTCCTAGGAATGTATGCATTAATATTGGATGAAAGGCCTAAATGTCAAACAAGATTTACATTTATAACTAAGCATGTTGAGAGGACATTTCCTGTAAGAGTTGTGTTTTCATTGTATCCTACATGTTAATGTCCTAATTAATCTAGAAGCATATAACCCATAATAACAAGGGTATAATATATCTCTCCTGTATGATGGAGACTGTCAATATAGGTGATTGCTAATACTGTATTTATGAAAAACTACTGTGGAATTCTTGTGTTTTGCCTGAAGTGGCACAGGGATCCTTAAATATTCACTCAGTATTAACATGCAGGGATGTTACATAATGTACTTTATCTATACATGACTATTGTAATATACTTAAATGCTAATTTTGGCTTTTTGAAAATAACTGAAACTGAAATATTTGTCATTATTGAAGTGAGCATAATTTTTTCTTTGTCTTGGACATTTTTCTTCAACCTGCCAATAACCTACAAAGATAACTATTAATCATCAGAAATATTTACAAACATTGCCAAAATTAAATAGATGTATTAAAGTCACATTTAGAAAATAATTCTGCGTCGTTACAGCACACCACTCCACGACAGGGCATAACGGATGAGATCATCCACGAGGTGCCATTCTCTGGTGATGGGACAGGCTGTCCAACTGATGACGAGGACGATTGTACTTCTGTATCATCAGGTTCTGACGATGACATCATAACACCTGTGGTCAAGATCACCACTACTCCAAAACCACCCACTACACCATCTAGGTTTGTACCCTGAAACCAACCTTCACACAGTCTATAGGTATATGATATGTAACCCAAAACCACCCTCCATGCCGTCTAGGTATGTACCGCGTTCTATGTGGGTACACCAAACATTGCTCTCCACACATTTAAGAATATATACTCCAAAAATGCTCTCTACACAATAAAAGTTTATGTATCCCAAATCTGTTGTATTCCCACAAGTTTTGCATATACATGTAACCCAAAATCTGCCTTCCATACACTGAAGATGAATATATCAAACAAACTCAACACATTCTAATAACATGTATGGACCTCAGCACGTTTCCAAATGGAAATATCCCGCTCACGATGGTACTTTTGTATTTAGGCAATTGGGTTTTGGGTTTTTTTCAAAGTAAAAAATATGTATATTCATGATAGTTATTTTCACTGGGTTTTTAATTTTGCACTATATTTGGTAACCATGAAGATAGCAAAGTTAAATCCCCTGCAAAAATTACCAACTGTGCAGTATGTTTATCCAACATTTTTGATTGTCCAATGATACTGTGCTGTCAAGTATATAGGTATTAACACTGTCCAATGAAACGGTGCTGTCAAGTATATAAGTATTAACACTGTCCAATGATACTGTGCTGTCAAGTATATAGGTATTAACGCTGTCCAATGATATTGTGCTGTCAAGTATATAGGTATTAACACTGTCCAATGATACTGTGCTGTCAAGTATATACATATTAACACTGTCCAATGATACTGTGCTGTCAAGTATATAGGTATTAACACTGTCCAATGATACTGTGCTGTCACGTATATAGGTATTAACACTGTCCAATGATACTGTGCAGTCAAGTATATAGGTATTAACACTGTCCAATAATACTGTGCTGTCAAGTATATAGGTATTAACACTGTCCAATGATACTATGCTGTCTAGTATATAGGTATTAACACTGTCCAATGATACTGTGCTGTCAAGTATATAGGTATTAACAGATGTATTCTCTTTTGTTTTCAGTGGAGACACAATGTGTGACAATGGCAAAGACATAAGTTGTCAGAGTATATATTTAATCAATGAGTCTACAACAACAGAGAAAAAAGATAAAGGCATCATTGATCTGGGTTCGGGGGATCAGAACAATCCAACAGGAGGTCAAGTGGAGTCGGAACTCACTCCACACAATATAGGACTTATCATCGGAATCATTGCAGTTGTCATTATTGCACTGATCATTCTCATTATTGCCCTGTACAAATTTCACCGACGAGACGAAGGGACGTATAAAGTGGATGAAACACAAAACTTTGCATATTTAGAATCTAAGAAACAGAATGGAAATGGAGCATTATTAGGACCTGTCCCAGGGAATGGGAAAATGGCTAAAAAAAAGGATGTGAAGGAGTGGTATGTGTGACCAGCTGTGATATTTGTGAAGGTTGTGTATTGTTTAGAGAGTATTCTATTATTGGAACTGGGTTGGAGGGTATTAATGAGCCAGGGTGGAGGGAGTGTTAAAAGGATTACATATCAATAAAGAGGTTGGCAGAAATCAAGGGAAAAATGGAAAAATGTCTCTTCTGAATCTATTTTAGAATAAGATTATCATTGGTCAACATGAAATGAAACCTTTTTTTGCGATCATCATGTAAAAATGCAAGAAGAAAGAGAAAGAAAACCTTATAGGAATATAACATTGCTTATAGTTCTTAAAAATAATACAAAAACAAGAAAATACAGTGGATCTTGAAGCTATGGCCGTCCTGGTGCTGTATATGTTTCCATGGTGATCTGTTATGCACCGAGGCCAATCAACAAACTGATCTCCTTGTGGTGCTGTGGATTAGAGCTGAAGTGACAATGGACACTGGGCATCCTTGTGGAAACAGGACATCTTCGTGGACATTACATAGTGTGTCTTCATAGATACTGGACAGTTTGTCATTCAGGATTAGAGCTGAAGTGACAACGGGACACTGGACATCCTTGTGGAAACTGGACATCTTCGTGGACATTACATAGTGTGTCTCCATAGATACTGGACAGTTGTCAATCAACGTCTTAACTCACCGACATAAATGTGGCTCTTTATTGCTGAAACAGACCTCAGTAATCCAGCAGAAGTAAGTCAAGTTGACCTTGAAATGACATTGTGACCTTGATATTCAGTCACATCTCAACTCAAGGTCAAGGCTGTTGTTATGTGTTATTATGGACTGATGACCAGCCAAGCAACACATTTAGTGATGGAGTATAATAATCATCCTGTAACGTTGTGGTTGGTGGAGTGAAGATCACACAAAGTGTTGATCAGGACCGTACACAAAGTGTTGATCAGGACCGTACACAAAGTGTTGACCAGGACCGTACACAAAGTGTTGATCAGGACCGTACACAAAGTGTTGACCAGGACCGTACACAAAGTGTTGACCAGGACCGTACACAAACTTGTCATGTGCTCACACTCAATCGAATGTATGACAAATGTTGGTCTTTGGACAATCTCCAGATGAACATGTGGTTTCTTCCATAAATTGACCTTTGAGTATAAAAGGTCAATAGCTGTATTCAGAGTACACCTGTGTTTGAATTGTTCAAGGACAAGTCACCAATGACATTACAGGATAAGGGTCATGTGTTGACCTTTAAAAGACAAAGGTCAGTGAATGACCCCAGAAAACAAACTGCACGGATGATCTTTAAAAACAAGATCAGTCTGAACTAATTGTTTATGTGTTAGAGTGGTATGAAAGGCCAAGGTTCTATATTTTGTACAGATTGGACCCAGATGACACATTCAGAAATAGATTATATAGGTCACACAGACCCACTCATCCTGTCACCCCTTCTCACTACATTAAACTCACCCTGGTTAATTAATTGCTGGATATAATGTAATTTAATGGACAGAAGGATATTTTTAATTATAGCCATATTAATTTATCCATTCAAGACGTCAATGTCATTTTTTGACATCAGACATTAAAAGTTACATATTTACCTTAGATACTGAGGTTACCAACTGACCTCTGAAGAAAACCACTAAGATATAGGAAGTCTGATTTGATTGATTACTTATATAATTAATGCAGACAAGAATAGAAGCTTGAAATATTTTGAAAAGTAATTTATCTCAGAAATAAAACCTGCAAGCTCATCATGTTAAGATTGTTTAGCTTGTCATTATTTGGGATTTGTGTCTAAAGAAACGTTCTATAACCTACTTATTTCTCATCGATGAGTGTTAATTGAAAGAAATTAAATAGCCCTTTCACAATCGACCAACTGAGTGTGCCTTTCTCCAAGAGGCGACAGGTGCCGAGTTGTTGTTGTATGTGCCTATTGATAATAGCATGGTCTCAGAAAGTTCAGCAAGCTATTGGTACTGATCAAAATTGTACGAACAGAAGTGATGCTAAAACATCCTGTCCTAACAGTGAGTTATTTATATTAACAATAAAGTATATATATATATGTACAGACAATAAAGTAAATATGTTTCAACAGTGGAGTACATATAGATATATATTGTAACAGTGATATATATATAGATATATGTACTTTGGTAATTTGATGAAGAATCTTTGATTTTCCAGTCTGTCTTTGTACTTACAAACCTATGCTTTCTCTGCTTTAAATTCAATGGTTGACATCACCGGCTTGATGTGTTCTGGTGTTTGATCAAGGGAGAGCACCCTTACTTGCCAAACTACACGGTATATGAAATCCCATTAAAATGTGTACTCATCAGGTCCCTGTATTTTGTTGTACCGATTTGAACCCATCAACATTTTTATGTTCGTCTTCTACAAACATTGTAAATACCATTAGATACGGAGTGAAAGTGATATATTGGTTTCTATAATATGAACAATTCCTTTGGTTTTGATCATGCGGGACCATACAACATTTTGTTTTGTATATTAGGGACCATTCATCCTATTAATAGTGACATTTTGTTGTGGATATTGAATTGTTAAAACAGCTTTGTAAGTGAGCTTCCTGTTGTTGAAGATTTGTCCATTAAGTCCAGGAAATGGTTTGAATTAACTTGATTATTTTTTAAATGTATTTTGCATTAAGATTTTGATTTATTTTTTCTTCTTAAGAATTGAGATTACTTCTAAAACCCTCTCCTCTGTCACGTTATCTTTGTCAGTGATTATTTTATTCACATACATCCGAGTATCCAGTTTGGTATGGTAACTCATTCACCCCTGAAATTTCACAATGAACTATTCCAACTTTTGAATTAAAAGGGTTCAAATGTGTCTTCAGGGATGAATGAGTTAATATACATTACTGTTCACATTAGTCGGTCCTCAAGTGTAAGCTACCAGATTTAGCTAAACTACTTAGCATGATACTTGAGGAATTATTCATAGTGATAGAAGGAGTACCAAACTTTCTTACTGGAACCACTTAACCAAACACACAAATCAGCTTCAGAAATAGGTATCTTTTAACTTAAATCTATTAATTGTATGCTTTCCCTGTCCATTGTTAGTTTGTTTTAGTATTGGTATGTGTGTAGATGTGATATACAATTGGACTTAAAGCTTCATGACTCCAGAGAGAAGAGGATCAAATTCTGGTTCCTGTAGTCATAGTCTGGAGATAACTGAAATTGTCTATATTTTTCAGAGATCAGTACTTTGCAGAATCGAAAAAATACATCGTAATTGTATAACTAACATCACATTATAGCTGAATAATTACAAAAATACATTGTAGATTCTATACTAACACCTACCATTTGATATTTAACTCATTTACTCCTGAATACACATTTGAACTCTTTCAATTGAAAGGTTGGAATAGCCTATTATGAAATTTCAGGGGTAACCAAGATAACAGAACCAGTATTTTTCTGAAAAATCTGAAAATGCATTAATTTAAAAAGAAATACGATATATCAGGAAAAAATGATGACAGATTCCCTTATTTACTGCTGTTATGTCTAACAGACTACGGGTCATTTAAGTGTATTGTTTTTGATGTTACAAATACTGTCTAGTTAGTCAAAGAAAGGTTTTATCATTACATATTGTAAAGACTAGCTGGTATATAGAGACATGTTTGGAGACAACCCTGACTCCAGCTCAATACATACATGTTGAACTATTGTATAGTTTTACTCAAGCATTTTATCATTTACACTTTGCACAAGTAATTCAGCATATTGTGGATGAAATGTCAAGTCTGTAAATAAGTTCACTAACAATATATTTTCAGTATTTTATATCCTATTATTTACTTTTAAGTTCATTTGAATTATGGTGTAGTCACTAATAATGTTGAACTCGTAAAGCAAGAACCATTCCTGCTAAGTGTTAAATCATCTTTTATTTTCTGTTTGTTTCGATGGAGGTTCCTTGTGATAATATTTACATAACCATATGTAGATTATAGTAATACAAATCTGTGACCTGGTATTGACCTCTAACCTGTATCAAGGTCAGATCTATTTACCTGTGTAATGTGTGTCAAGGTCGATCATGGTAACCTTTAATTTGTGTCAATAACATTGACCGTTTATGTGTGTTAAGGTCATTCATATTGACCATTAATGTGTTTCAAGGTCAATCATATTGACTGTTTAATGTGAGTCAAGGTTAGTCTTGTTGACCTTTTAATGTGTGTCAAGGTCGTCCATATCTCGTTCTATAGCTGTCATGACAACAGTGAAATATGTCATCAGCAATGTTATATTGTTTACTGCCTAGGACATTGTTGAGCAGTGTTGTCTGATGCAGTGTTCTCATATCATTTGTCTGAATGTTGAGTTGAGATATACAGAACGTATTTTTATTTGTCCCTCTCGATAAACATTGTATCTGCTTTGGAGTTGACATACCTGTTCCCTTATCACAGGCGCTTTCTCCCCACATTCTAAGTCCTTGATACAGATATAATACACACAGGGACGTATGTTCAATGGTGGTTTTCCTCTTATATCTTTACAATGGATTGATATGTATTCTAAAATCTTAGTTCCCGAATCCCTGTGATCACACAACGTTCTTGTAGTGTCTATTAAAACGATAATACGATACGTATAAAATTCATTTCATGTATATTTTGTTTGTACAGACTAAATGAAATGTCAGGGAGTGGAGAGAGTGAGAGCGGGAAGTGGAATAGCGTGTGAATGCTGATTGGATGGGTAACTGTTGCGAGTCAGCGGCGTCATAGATCACGCCTCATGCGATCTTTCATTTTTATAAAGACCTCGGTAGCAGTGTCGAAGTCCTCTGTTAACATCGCCGGGCATGCGTGATTGTATGTGTGTTGCCAATTTTTATCATGATAACAAAATATGTTTTCATTTGTTTCTAAGCTTTAACATGAACAGTTGTAGTATAGGAATAAATGTTTTAATACGAAATAAAAATAGCGCGTTTGTTGTTCTTTAAAACACCTTCGTTTAATGACATATATATACAGTTGTTACACTTGTGAAGCTATGTATGTATGGCTATCTAGAGAATAACTAACAAAGATAAATAGCAGAGCAACACTACAGACAAAACAATGTCGGTATTGATTAAAACAGGTTTTTTTCCACGTTAACCTCAACATCAATCAGTTCTTTGTCTTGTATTGTTTCCCATCAAACAAGAGTTGATATAAAAGGAATAAAGAAGACATCAAAAGGAAAGGCATAACGAAAACTCAAAAACGGTGAAAAAGGCAGATGCACTAGCAAGGTAAACGTGCACTGCACCACCTACATGCCTCTCCATCAAGACAATCGGCATACGTCAGGACCATGTGTCGGCCACCATGGAGCCAAGCCACAATCAACGAGTATTTAAGTATTTTTATCCATATGTTGTTGAGCGCTTTTGAGTAATTTTACAAATGATAAAGGGTGCTGTAAAGATGTATATTATTATTATTATTATAAGTATTGTAAACACCGATCATGATCACCATGTAACTTGTTCTCTCGTAGAACCACTGTTTAATTATCAAAGTCATCCCAATACTTCAGGAATATCGAATCAGCTGTGACATGTAAAGTAACGGTAGAGACAGACATTAAGTTAAAGTAAAAACAATATTTCTAAATCACGGTCATAAAAGGTTATAACGGGCAAACACGATTGGGACATTGGTCGTGTCGAAATAGACACATAAGCGAAAGGAAGATAATAACAGATTTATTTAGTGTGCATGTCTTGCAATCTGATACAGCAGGACTTCATCTGAGCTTTGTGTGACCCAATGGTTACGAATGTCATCTATTTTTGTTGGTAAAACTAGACTTTCTTTGACCTTGTTGCCGGCTCATTAGGAATGCCATGCGATCTGGTACAACGGGACCTCGTCTTGGGGTATGATAGGATGAAAGTAATTCTTCTTGTCCTAAACTGTATCAGGTATCGTTGCTGAAGGAATGCAATGTAGTACAATCTATATAATCAAAAGAGGTAAACGTAAATATATTGATTTTGTTTTGCTTCCAAATAATGCCATTCTTAAAACGTTTAACATGGCTCAGTTCAAATAAATAACTACAATAATTGATCATCTGTAGACTACGCCATTACCGTAATCATCAGTCAGAGTCCATCATTTAACAGTATACGGTATCAGGAACAAATGTAAAATATACAGAAGATCATCAAGAAAAATTAGAAGTTAGGACGAACCTACTTAAGAATTAAATGTACCATATATCGTTTATGATTCAACAGTAGTACTTAAGATCAAAACATTTACACGCAAACACGACAGGAGTCTGTAAAAGCCTTTATAAGTTATCTGTAATCTTGTGATGTAATGCTTTTACTTCATCAAGTCAAATAGACACTATAGTGCAAGTCCCGGCTGTTTTAAAGTGGGGACGTCAATCGCTTCATTTAACTTCTTATCGAACATATTAATTATTTGCATATCTAAACTGAACATATGTTAAAGGAGGTCGCCATCAACATTTAGTAGCATATATGACGACATATCAGAAACCTCTTCATCTTATTAAAGTATGAACGTTTGGTGGACCATTTGTATGTTTTGGTAAGTCAGGAACAGACATTCAGGTTTGTCAGGTACATCGTTGACTTCGTACCGTAGATAGGATATATACAGGGCTAGGACTTTACATGTAGGTTGATCAGTGTCAACACGAACACTGGTCCAGGAATAGGAACACACGTAGGGCAAAAGTTCCGTCCGAAAACAACTTCCCTATATAGAATCAGCTTATCTGATAAAAAATGTGACATTTTATATGTAAGTCAACTCCACTGTCAGACGTTTGAATGACTTTTGTACCATATAGTTTAAGTGACCCTAGTGCGCGTGACCTTAATATACAGCTCGGTCAAAGAGATACATGTACACAGATATAATGTACAGTACTATATAGCTAGGAACATGTTTCCTTACTGAACATAAAACGACTGGGCATCATTAATATGCTAAGACGACCATTTTCATAAGAATATCACTAAGTTAAAAATAGATCACCTTCTTTTGCTCTATTATGAAATAATAAGATAATTTGGATGTAGTGTAGTTTTTTAACTAGATCTACTTAGTCTTATACTTGATCTTTTATATTAAACAACGTAAAATGTGTTTCTGAAGCTCTATAAGGAATTGAATTAGCTTAAAAGTTTATAGTTGACACTCGCAGTGTGGGTAAAAAGTTAAATTTTCGACAAAAGATACGAAATTTAGATATTCCCCAATTTTGCTCAAATTTGTTCGTCAGGTGAACCATGGTACAAGGGGTACCGTGAACACTACTGGAGAGTTCGTTTTGTGATTTGACCAAATGACCTCCATACAATGGCTTCTAATGCGAGTGATGGTTGAAATTTAGACATTCACCGAATTCAGTCACATTTTGTGTGTAGGTGTACCATGGTACTGCGAAATCTACTGCAGAGTTCCTTTTTTGTCTGGATGAAATGGCTGCCATATACTATGGCTTCTGATTGGTTGAAATTAAGATAATGGCTGATTTTACTCAAATTTTGTATGAAGGAATACCATGGTATTGCCATCATTTGCTGATGCATCATTTATTCTAGGGGTGGTGTGAGGGAATTCTGTAATGTTCTCCAAAAGATTCAAAATTTGATAGTAATCTGCATTTCTTCTTCTTTATAATTTTACCAGACCTTCTTTTGTGGCATAGAAGATTACCTGGAGTGCGTACTTTACTTACTTACTGCCCTGTACGCCATGTACGCTGGAGTGCGTGGGGGATGCAAAATTAGTTAAAAGAATTTCATTTTTTTTTATTTTTTTTTATTTAACATTAAACTATATACAGTATTTTTTACAGTAGTTAAATACAAATACAGGTGTCTAAGATTCAATGCGAGCTATATTATTAGTTCTACTGACCGGCTTCGTGTAGAACTGAATACCTGGTACACGAAGTTTCCAAATGTACGATAAGACCTCAACCCCTGGCGGTAAATGTTTCCATGAGTACGTTTGGGACCAATGAATGATTCCCGTTAGTATGGGGCACGCCTTAATGGAGTGTCCCAAATTTGTGACGAGTTTCACTACACCATCTGCAGACTTTCACATAGACTAACAAAGAAAAAGTGACCTTGTCGTGTCAGGGGGATAAATTGGATCGAATACTCCAGTATGAGCACGTTTACACTAACTTAACGTATCAAAGTCATCAACGAAATAAACCAAAATACCATTTTCTTATCGCGGCAAACAAGAAAATAAGAAGTCGATGTATTTTTTATATTTTGCTCGATTAAAACGGAGATGTCTTCCTTTGTCAATAGGTGTAAAATTTACATCAATCATAAATTTACATACATACATATACAGCAGTCTGTTAACAGTTTCACATCTCACAGACAAATACACTCAATGTTATATCCTCACCCATATTAAACAGTCATCTTTCGTCAAGTTGATATTTTGTCTCTTTATCACGTTTTTAATGATATAATGACCATCGAACTATGGTCCAGAACAGATGGAATTTCTTAAAAAAGACACTACGTAACTATATTAACCTACGAAATACAACAGGCATAGCTTCTGGATGTTGGTTATAGTGTTTGTTGGTGTATATAGAATCTACAAAGGGTGAAAAATATGCTTTACAATACATATTGTTTTAACAAGAGTCACCAAAGAGGGAAAAACTGAGAGTTTTATGAATTAATAGGAATCATTGTTATATGAATGTGAACCAATAGGACTTGTTGGTATTTGGAATGTGAGCTAATAAGGCTTATTATTAAATGAAATGTGAACTAATAAGGCTTGTTGTTATATACAATGTGAATGTCAAAAAGAAATATTCAGTTATCGTTGGAGTACCTTGTTCTCCAACAACTCATCTGCTATTAAAATTCGGTATCCATTTTATTATTATCATCTTTAATTGGTCAAAGAACCTTAGTAACAACAGTCGCTTCATTGTACATGTTGCAAATTCTTACCCCTTCACGGATCAATATTTGAAACTGTCTGTACGTTGACAGCCCTCTGGACTCTGTGGCGCTGCGAGTGTAGGGTAAGGTCGTGTAACACTACTGACCATATCTATCCACCTTCGTCCGTGACCAGATGTCCTGACATAGATCTGACCTCTAACTCATGTGACGTGAAAGCACGTTCAGCACCGATCTGACCTTATAGGATAATGTCATATAAGTATAGGAACGTTTTGTTTTTGGAGCTTCACATTAACTGGGAACAATGCTGTCTCTAATACTCACCTGTATCGTTCTTATTGGTGTTGGATTGGAAACAGAGGCAGTCTATACTACAGGTAAGGTTTAAAAATCATTTATAAAGCATTAACACGTGCGTTTTCTTTACATGCATTGGCCGAAACATTTCCAATATGCAAAAAAATATCTTATACATTCTTTAAATAGAACATTAAGACGTGACTGCTGACACACATATAATATCTATGAATGAATATTTACTGTAGATCCTGTATTTCTAAATAGTATTTCAGAAAATTCCAGTGCAAAGGCGTTCATAACTAGTTTTACTTCTTTTGATTCCAAATCGGTCAGTATGGAAGGTCATTACGCATTCATTGAATTATTACCAATATCATGTTTGTAGTCATTTAATTTATCAAAACTTTCTACATCTTACAATTGCTTCATCGACCTCGTTTTTTTAATAGTTTATTTTAAACCCACTGGTCAGACCGTTTAATTGTAGAACAAGAGGACGTCTTATCAGCACGAGAACAGTTCAATATGTCCTTTGTAAAGTATTTACGTACACTTTGTTCGCCTTCAGGCTGAATATTTGATACTATGACCCTTTCTGAATAAACATGTTGAAACAATTATATCATGTTCAGCATGAGATACTTGAGAAAAATACTGCAAAACTCTAGAGTGTTGTTTTGTTCGTCAGCAGTCGACATCTATCAGGGAAATCACGTTCTTCAGAGAAAACTCTTGAATATCAAATCAAACGCGTCGGGAAAACACGGTAGATTAGGAATGTTACTATCAAGAGAGGGAAAGTTCACGACCGAAAAATCAAATCGTCTTGCTAAAGTAAAGGCCGAGGAGAGCAGGTGAAGTAGGATAGCCAAGAATGTAGGGACCAAGTTCTGGAGGATATATGTACGATCGACGTGGTTAAATGTATGCCATTTTGATAAGCTAGCTGTATCAGTTTTGATTAGAATATTTGCAAGCTTGAAATGTCTACCTGACTGGTTTAAAACAATACTACCCAATTAATACATTATAACGCTACATGTGCCTTCAGAATGTGGCCTCCTTCCTGCCGACTTCATTTTCCTGCTTGATTCCTCTGGAAGTGAAACAAGCGTTAACTTTCTGAAGCAAGTAGGCTTCCTCCGGAACTTCACTTCCCGGTTCACCATCGGTCCGAACAATACCCAGTTTGCATCTGTCACCTTCTCCACTGGAGTACGGGATGACTTCGACCTCAACGAAAATCAGGGTCAGCAGGAGTTACAAAATGCTATTAACAAGATCAGCTACATGAATGGTGAAACTGAAACTCACCTCGCCCTCAACTTCGCACAACAACACAGTATTTCTGGTGAGTGACCAAACAGTTATATTTACAACATAAATATGCAATCACTTGATCAATAGTCTCTTTGTGAACACTTAAGTGTAATTAAGGGTATTTGAAAACATCGTTATTTATGCTTCTAATTGTCTTAATAACACACGTGCAGCTAACACGACAAAATTCATGACAATATTGCTAGCTGAGTTCAAATACTGGTCTTGGTACATGAATAAAACGTGCGATTGTTATTTTAGGTACACCGAATAAACAGTTCAAAATGTGTTGTGCCGATAATAATCACTATGAAAAGGCGGTTTACAAATAATCTAAGGTCCGTGTATATTGGAATTCAGGGGTATAATTTGCTTATGCACGGCGTGTTTATATAAAACCACTTATTGTTCACATGTCAAGTCATTTGAAGTGTCTTCGGAATAATTAGACTAGTTCATGTAAACATTTGCACATTTGCAATTCTTTTCTTGAATAACAATACTTATATTTATTTTAATTCCAACCGCGAAAATTTGTTGTTTTGAATATTAAGTACTTTGTTGAAATAGGTAGGATTAATCAATATTAGTCTAATAAATCAATGTTCAATATTTAAACATTTGTAGCTCAATTCGGAGGAAGACCAGGTGTTCAGAAGTATGTGGTTGTAATGACGGACGGAAAGTCGAACGAGCCAAGTTTGACGGTTAACTACGCCAACGCCCTCAAACACCAGCCAAACGTGACGATCATAGCCCTGGGGATAGGTAGTGCTGTGGATAATGCCGAACTACAGGCCATAGCATCGGACGGCAAACACGTGTTCACCGTTAGTAACTTTGACCTGCTGCACGTTCTTGAGAAGGAACTCACAGATACTACATGCACAGGTAAACAGATACATATATACACTGTATTTGATTGTTCTCATTTCATGATTGAAAATGATAGATAACTGATAAAAAATATCTATTTGTATCTTTTCAGTTTGATTGAATGAACGCCTGTTATTGTTTCATCACAACAGCTATGTTCGTCATTATTTATCAGGATGTTTAAATTTTTCTACTTCTGAATAAAAGACTTTTATCCAATCATAAGATGAGATTTAGTTTATCGGTAAATGCTACATTGAATAAATTTATTTAGAAATTTGCTTTTTTTATGCAATGCTAATCAAAACGCTTACAGATATTATCGAGTAGTAAAATATATGAACATCAACGAGGAATACATTGTTTTTGTGTTAGCGAATCAAAGGTATGCCAGATACTGCTTAATACTTAATAATAATACTTGAAAAATGATAACAGTAACGCGCCGATATCACCACTGAAATACAATTGACACAAGACAGATTGATAATAGATCAATGTCTGCAAGTTTATATAGCACTTTATGATGTTTTTATGACTTGTGGGATATACTCTCGTTCATCTTAATCAGACAAATTACCGGTAAAGCGTATGTATACTAAAGTGTATAATGTTTATGTGTTGGCAATTAAATCGCGGTCGATTTGATTTATTTAAGCGAATGAACGATACTTGTTATAGTTGTACAATAAGGCAATGTGGTCATAGATGAGCGAGGATCTTTGAACCCCCTCATCTAGATTCAGAATTGAATCGCTGCGGCATGTCCAGATAACTTCCTTTCTTGCCGGTTGGATAGGTTGATCTCTCTGTCCAACACTTTAAGTTATCTCAGTCATTAGTATGATTTCGCTTTGTTGCATGATTGCCTATAATTATTAACTAAATGTCCATACGATAAAAATATGTGACATGAAAATGATCTTTTTTAAGTGTGTGGGGATGAGCCAACTGACCTGGTGTTTTTGTTGGATTCCTCTGGCAGTGAGGGTGGTCGCAATTTCCAGCAGCAGGTCCAGTTCGTGTCTCTCGTGGTCAACGAGTTCGACATCAATCCGACAGGCACACAAGTTGGTCTGGCTACATTTGCAACCATTGGAAGGCTCCAAATCAGACTGCAACAGTACCCAGATAAAACTTCTCTCCTGAATGCAATTCAACACGTCCCTTACACTGATGGCGAGACCAGAACTGATCTTGGCCTACATATAGTCGAGCACAGCATTTTTAAAGGTCATTCACACCACGCCGGTGCTAGAAATGGAGCAAAGAGGTTTGTTGTTGTTTTAACAGATGGCAGATCTAATGAGGAAGATCTTACTGTGAGTGCAGCCGCATCACTCAAGCATCATGTTGACGAAGTGTTCGTCATTGGGATCGGAAACAGTGTTGACCAAACCGAACTTAAAGCCATAGCAACCGATGATGGACAGCATGTCTTTAATGTGAAACACTTTCATGATCTTGACAGTATCCATGGTAACATCGTAAAGGAAATATGCGAACGTAAGTTGCCGCGAGACAGCAGACGAAAATTAAAAAGAAACTATACAGTTTAATGACATAACGGCTGCGATCGTTATACCAAAAGTTGTCATTTTCCGTTATACAACATATACATGAGTGTGGACATATCCAATTGCGTACTTCATTATGCAAAAAACAACTTACTTGACGCAACCTTTATTTTTTCTTTTTGTCTTAACAGGGATTTAAAGCTGGAGTTCCTAGATCACAGGACTATAAATTAGAGCATAATGTAAAATTTCACAATCAATAACTGCAAGAATCTTAACTTTGCTTTTATCTCTATATGGTAATATAAACATGTGAACACGCAAAGTAATAATAAAAGCATACACTTTGTGAAAGATAATTATATCGTACAGATTGGATTCATAACGTATATGTTTTAGTGGAATGTAGCTAATTTATTTCTTTGTGTATACTGCTGGCGTACTGCACTTGACACCGCTACAAAAATGGGCAGAATATAAATTAGAAACATGTAATTTACTTTATCAGAAGTGGATTTCTTTGCAGTCTTAACTATTATAACTTCGACACTAAATTAGAATATAAGAGTCTCCTAGCAATCCATCCGATTTGTTTTAGACCACGTACTAACTGGCCGATAGCTGGGGGTCAGAGACATGTAAATAAGATAATGGTAATCTTATTTGTGAATTAATTTTATTTTTATTTCTTTATCAGATCGGATTCCACCTCCTACTACAACACGTAAGTACATATATACTTCGTTCTCAATTCAGGAACAGAAACAAATTGTTTCCAAAAGTAGAGATCAATATGTGCGTTTGGAAAAGTGTTACGAAATGAAAATCATTTAAATTGTGTAATAATAATATAACTTCGGTTGATAAGTGTTGATTTCGTTGTTTATCACAACTTTTTATTTATATAATAAGCCCTTTAATCCACACACCGATAGCACGATACTCTGATAGCTAAGGACTCTGATGATCCGTATATAATAGGCTTGGTCTCTGATTATCTTGAACTTATTCTTCAAACGGCTATATTCCAACTCTGAATTGATTACATGACAATTGATGGTTCTTGAACCATGGACATTTTTATTCACAAATTGTCCATAATAAATTGAGAGTCAGAATTTTTGTAAACGTAATTGTCTTGTAGCAAACAACTTGCCGTTTTATTGACAGTAACAATTCCACGCTGGTGATATTTATATGTGTCTTACTTTCTTTCCTGAAGCTGTTCCCACTACTGTGACCACAACACCCACAACCACCACCACAGTTAAACCAGGTACTTAATTAATAACATTGATATCTCCCCTTCAGGAATGGGCAAAGAATGGTCAAATTTCCTATATTAGTACTTCTAGAGCTATTGTTAGCAACAGTAAAAAACACAACAATTATACCATGTACGCCATGGCAACGAATGAAAACCAATGCAGAGAGGGCAACGGATGAAATGAAGAGTATATGCTTACAATGGTATTTGAAAAGAGACTCTTGAACAAATTTACATATCAATATGAGTACATTGCAATTTTTCTGCTTTGATCCTTTCAGATTGCGGCCCGAGACCAGCCGACATTGTTTTCGTGCTCGATTCATCCGAAAGTGAAAAACAAGAGAATTTTACGAAGCAAATTAATTTTGTCTTCAACTTTGCCAAACGATTTGAAATTGGTCCAAAGAATGTCCAGTTCAGTACTGTAACGTTTTCGTCTGAAATCAGGAACGACTTTTACCTCAATACGTACCATCACCGAGGTGACGTCCTTCACGCTATCCAAAACCTCAAGTACATGGGAGCCGGAACCAACACATCTCTGGCTTTAAAATTCGTACGCCAGAACAGTTTTCTTCCCGCGCACGGAGGACGACAGAACGCTTCCCACATTGTGATTGTTATCACCGACGGACAGTCTGCTGATCCAACAAGTACTGCGCACGAAGCTTCTTCCCTGAAACACGCAGTGGACAAAGTGTTTGCTATCGGTATTGGTGATACATTAGACACGAACGAACTATCAGCCATAGCAAGTGACCACAATCCTCTGACCGTCACAAACTTCGATCTCCTACATACCATACAGCAAAGCCTCGAAAACGCTGCATGTCAATCTTAAATATCCTTGACGATGAATGTTCTATCATGTATGTGTGTGGCTCTGTTTTATGTTCAATCACAACCACAATTTTCCTATAAAATTCATGACAAAATTGAAAAGCAAAGTGTCTTCTCTTCACTTTTTTTGAGACTTAATAACAACATATTCATTACATAAGAATTGTGTTGCCCTTAGCAAACATTGAGGAAAGGATATACTTGTAACAAGAAAAAAGAAAATCCGCTCAATATCATGTCCTGAGCTGAATGGGAATAAATGCTGTCAACTATGAGCTTTATTGCTGTTATCAATTCTGAGCACAAAAACATACAGTGTTAAATAACCTAATGCTAAAAGGTACACATAAAATCAATGGAAACAACTAGCTTATGTGTCAATAAACACATAAAATAAGATAAATTAAATTCGAACTTTTGTATACATGCAGTCATACATTTTAATACCAAACTCGGGTATGGATGCAATCAAACAGTTTGAACTGAAGTATACGTAGAATCAAATCATGAAACTCTGAACTCGAGTACAGATGCAATCAAATGCCTCTATGTCTGAATCATACACTCTTTATAAATACTTAACGTTTAAATGGCTTAAACTGTAATCCTAAACTGAACTCGATTTGGTTTTAAATTAAGAAGCCCACATAGTCCCATTCATCATGTTTATGCCAGTTTAAGTGCTGATTTATTTTTATTTTGATACATGTAATATTACAGGGGTTATTCATTATACAAAAATATTACCCATGGCCACCGTACGCTACTGTACACTGCTACCTATATAAGAGGAAAAGAATAAAAATAAGCTGATGAATTCATCCTAATAAATATACTAGCTTTAGAAAATTACAACTTGGTAAAAGAACATTGCATGTATGATTATAAAACCTTGCATAAGGCTAGTACTGTACCTATTATTTATGTGTATGTACTTTGTGTCCGTGACTAGAAAGAGGAGCCCTATCTGCGTACACAAAAAGATATTTTGACATGGAATATAAGACTTTCTGAAAAAATGAATCGTAATATCTATCTATTCATAATTTCTTTTGCATTCCTAAGTAGGAAAATTATTGTCAATCCAACTTTTTACACCATCGATGCAAGGGCTATAACTCTGTGTATAACGAAACCTGATTACAATACGCGACGCCATGGGACACGCACATACCACACATGACAATTGTAGGGGGAAAAGTTTAAAAGACAACATAACACATGATTGGACGGGCTGTAAATTATGAAACGATATGATTAAAAACCTTTCATTTAAATTTTGTCCGGAATATGTTAACAGAAAGACCTTCCAAACACAGGAACTTCGATTGTTATACCATATTGTAGCATCAAGTGTTTCGATGGGAGATCACTTAAAAAAAATAACACCAAAGACAAGTTCAAAAGTAAAGGCATTTTTGTGTCTTCTAAAATTGTGCGTTTGCGAATGAAAAACATATGAAAGCAGCCTCCAAAACATTAAAACATTAAATTGCGATCAGACTATGAATATTAAATTTCTGAATTACTTTGTTTCTCAATAAACGAGTGTTGAATCAAATATGTCGATATAACGTCACATTTTCCAAGAAAATACCAGAAAAACAGTTATATGTTGTTGAACTTGTTTACAGGAACATAGTAATATAAAAAGATTTGCCAAACACAAGCAAATCTGAAGTTAAATGTTTTTATTGGATTGTCGATTTTTGACGTATATATATATATAATTACATAAACTTTATTTTTCCAACATATTTTGTAGTTAACTCCCATCAAAGAAAGCGATGCACATACTTATCGTTTCGTTATCACTTAGCCAAATTGGACAAAATGCTTCATTCATAAAGGACAATACACCTTGGCTTTGGAAGGTTGGTCAGCAGTCGTGAAGTTCAGAAGCGGTCACGTACAGCGGTATTGATCAAACGGGTTATATAGATATGTATTAATAAGATTCACTTAATATCTCTGCATTTGGGTATAATTAAATGCCTTATTATTTATTGATTACATTTGAAAATTAAATAATAAAATGCCTTATTTATTGATTACATTTGAACATTAAAGCAAAATAGAGAAGATGGCAGTAATTTTAATGGAATGGTGGCTACGTATTATCATATGTAAGTGATTATACATTACAGTATAACGCCATTTTTCGGCATTTTTTTCAGATTGATCAATATAATTCATTGTAAACCTTTAATAAACTGATTATATGGCATTCCAAGACGATGGTATATATTGCACAGCTACAATGTACAATTCTGAATCCTTCCGTACTATGTAACCTTTAGGTAGTTTGTATTATTTAGTTCATATTCGTACTTGATTGCTCCCTGTCGACAACCACTTATCAACCAGAGAGTGGCACCGATATGCCAAATGTTGATGTATAAATAGATATAGCACGACGGAGTCTCGCCAGTCCTGTCAGTACTCCCACAGCCCGTCCACCAGCCTTGTCCCGTCATGTTGTTCCTTGTCCTTCTCATCGGTCTTGGCGCTCAACTGGATTCAATTCTCTCTGCTCCATCTGTAGGTAAGAGTCATCTTTAAATGTTGTCCTTTTGTTTACAGGAGGACTGTTGTGTGTTTTGTAGTAAGTAAAATCGATTGTTTTTATTTACAGGAGGACTGTTGTATATTTGAAGTATATAAAATGATGTTTTATTTACAGGAGGACTGTCGTTTGTTTTGAAGTATATAAATCATGTTTAATTTACAGGAGGACTGTTGTGTGTTTTGAAGTATATAAAATCAGAGTTTTTACTTTTTTTTCACAAACAATGTACGTATTAAACGTGTCGCAATGTTTCAAGACTGACTGGTCCCTTTGTCAAGCTACATGTATGACTGAGTGAGTATTATTTACCTGTACAACTATGTTACGAAATTGTATATTTTTCATATTACTCGACCCGAGACGTTTCGCCTATCGATAGGGAGTATATANCCCTCGTCTCTGTTCATGTTCTGAGTTTTCCTGATTTTAATTGCGTCCTTGATTTGTCTCGTTTTTGTGTGTTGTTCACTTTCAACTATCTTGGCATTGTCCCAATCGACGATGTGATTTTGGGTGTTAGCGTGATCTGTTAATGTCGATTGATTGTACTGGGTGGCGGATGTTTTGCGTGTCGATCTGGTGAATGTGATATTGCTCATTTTCACTACGGCCTGTTGATTTTCCTTCAGACGTGTATCAAATTTCCTCCCAGTTTCACCTATATATGACTGCTGATAATTTTTGCATGGAATTTGATATACAACTCATGTTTTGTCTAAAATGTCGGTCTTGTCCTTGGGGTGCAATCAGTAACTGTCTGCGGGTTGTCAGTAGTCTCATTGGAGCTGAAATGGTGTTTCCTTATCACCCGTGCAAACCCTTCAGATGTCCCCTTCACGTAGGGTATAGTGACCAAGCCTTTACTTTTGGTTTGGCTCTCATTACTTTTCTTCTGTCTCGGTTTTCCTATATAAAATAATGTTCTATTCACAGAAGGAATGTTGCGTGTTTTGTAGAATGTCAAATCATTTTTTATTTACAGGAGGACTGCTGTGTGTTTTGTAGTATAAAACAATCCTGTTTTATTCACAGGAGGACTGTGCTGTGTTTTGAAGTATATAAAATCATATTTAATTTACAGGAGAACTGTTGTGTGTTTTGAAGTATATAAAATCATATCTTATAACAGGACTGTTGTGTTTTGCAGTATATGATAGTAAAATTAAGACAATAAAGAAAACGTCCAGACATTGTTACGTCACATGGAGGACCTTGAGTACGACACGGAAGACTTGTTGATTGCTTGAAAAGCACATTTTGATCAAAGATATTTTTAATTCGTTTCAATTTCAAATGAGATTTAGAAAACGCTTCTCGATGAATTTCCTTTTTTAGCTCTGCTGGACTTCACTTAACAAAGACGTCTAGATTCTTTTTCATGAATACAGTATGGAATGGAAACTGTTTTGATTTTCTGTATTTAAAAGTCAGCGTGACAAATCTATTTCATTGTATTCAAATTTAACAAGCAAGCAAACTGTGACAAAATGTATTATATGGATCTTAGAGTATCAACATTTTATTTGCAATTTAGGTTAGCTACTGGTGGTTATTTTTTCTAATTGCAGTACCGCATTATATAAACTTGACACTTGAGTAAAATCATCTTACACAATTTTCGTTTCCATGTTTATGGTTTACATCTTAACCAATCAAACTTTGGCCTATTAAATTGTTTCTTTTACATGTTTGGCGCCTAAGAATATATTTTTATCCTGGCATTGACACACTGTTTAATTTTACAGAATGTGGACTGCTCCCAGCCGACTTTATTTTCCTGCTTGATTCCTCTGGAAGTGAAACAAACGTTAACTTTCTGAAGCAAGTTAGTTTCCTCAAGAACTTCACTTCCCGGTTCACCATCGGCCCGAACAACACTCAATTTGCATCTGTCACTTTCTCTACCGGCGTGCGAGACGATTTTGATTTAAACGACAATCACAATCAACAGGAATTGCAAAATGCCATCAGCAAAATAAAGTATGTGAATGGAGAAACTGCAACTCATCTTGCTCTTAACTTCGCTAGAACACACACCCTAGCAGGTAAGATCTGTCAGAGGTCTTAACAGACTAATGTTGAAGGTACAAGTACGCTAGTGTCGACATCGAACATTGCAAGTGAGGTGTTTGGAATAAAAAAGTTTTGGCATTGGAAAGATTTAAATACACATAAGTTTTTATCCGGGTTATGCTACAAGTCTGAAAACCGATTTTATATAGGAAAGATGAGTGACTCTATCAAATGATGTTTGAATATTAACAAAGACGATAGAGTTAACGGGGTAGCTATTAGGTAGGAGGCTCTTGTTATCACAGATATCATTGGTCAAATTCATCTAGGAAAAAACTAATCATTTATAACTTAATCCCCGAAATATGACTTCTCATTTATTTATTTTCATGTCTTAACCCTTGTAAAATAAAAAAAAACTTTTCTTCATAAGTCCTCGTAAGATATTTCCTGACAAATTTCACATCGTGAGAGTGGCATATTGACATTTCAAATGGACATATGTCTTTAATGTAATTCTGTTAAATCAGTTTGTCCGATATGTGGCCAAGTGATGTGTGTTAGTCTGATTAGTTTCTATAGTTTCAGTGTTGAATGATGTTTTATAATGCTATACTGTCAGATCTGCTAATACTACCACTTCCGTTTAGAAAACGTCTTTGTTTCAATACCATATTTAATGATCTCCAAGGTAGTGATTTCATTCTGAACTCGTATTAAGAGACCACCTGTGGTCAGAGGGCAACCTGTTGTTTCAATGTGTGGACTCTTAAACATGTTTAAAGGTTATAACTCACAGCATTTAAATGATATTATTAATATTTTAGTCCAAAACGGTGGACGGCCAGGTGTGCAAAAGTATGTCGTAGTAATGACGGACGGGAGATCAAACGAACCCCAGCTTACCGTTAGCTACGCCAACACCCTCAAACACCAGCCCAACGTGACGATCATAGCTCTTGGGATAGGTAGTGCTGTGGATAAGGCTGAACTACAGGCCATAGCATCGGACGGCAAACACGTGTTCACCGTTAGTAACTTTGACCTGCTGCACGTTCTTGAGAAGGAACTCACAGACACAACCTGTACAGGTATGGTTTCATAAATAAAATTATGTGTATAGGATGATAACTCTCACTGAGGAAATACTTACCTTACAATAAGGTATATACATAGTGACGAGTCATACGGCTTTCACGTTACGTCATTTTCCCATTGGATTCTATGTAAATATGCATTTCGAAAATCAATTTTCCTGGCTTCGTTTTTAGTCAAACAAAATGAAATTCAGCGCAACGCCAGGGAATTATCTAGCGTCTCTGGATTACATTTTTATAATTATTTCGTATAATTGTAAACAATGGATTTCTTTGCAAAAACAACTTGAACGGCAAAACTTAACATTGCGTCTATGGGAATGACTTCAAACTTTTATGCTGAGATGAAAATTGATATTTCAATAACTGAGCCACAGGTTACAACAGAGGCAAACTTGTATCTAAAGTTGATGTCAAACGAAATTACGATTTAAAAGAAAAAGTAAATTAACATAGATTCTAATGGGGAAAATGATGTTACGTGAAATGAGTATATTCATGCAAATGAAAATGAAAAGCAATAATTGCAACATCCAAGATGACTTATGTTAACATTTCACCATTTTACAGGGAATTTTGATACTTTATTGGTCGAATGTAAACCAGCTTGGCTTCTTTTGTAAGATTTCTACCACTAAAGGACCATATGGATACGAAAAGATTTCAAAACAAATGTCTTACCTATGTATACATTAAATGTTAAACGGGGCGACCTATGCCGACTTAATAAAATGTTGCAAAGGGTTAGTCAAATAACTGCAAACATTACGTCTTTGTTGCCATGAAATATTTTTATATTAACATACTATCACGTGATTTTTTTTTTGTAATATATTCAGTTCAAAAATCGAGCATAGCTATTGCTGATATTTTATTAAAAAACGCATTGCTTTGAAGGATTGACCATATGATTTATATACTATTGTTGTTATACCTCTAGCCTCTAGAGTATTTTCGTTTCAGTGTGTGGAGATCAACCAGCTGATATCGCGTTTTTGCTCGATTCCTCTGGAAGCGAAGGGGCTAACAATTTCCAGTTGCAGAAACAATTTGTGTCTTCGGTTGTTAACGACTTTGGAATCTCCACCACCGACACCCAAGTCGGATTGGTAACATTCTCTACATCAGCAGCAGTTGACATATATTTTAATCAGTACACCAACAAGGCGTCCCTCCTTCATGCCATACAACAAGTACCCTACAGGAATGGTGAAACAAGAACGGATTTGGGACTTCACACCGTTGAGAGGACCATCTTTCACCCTACCCATCACCATCCAGGACCACGTCCAGGGTCCAAGCGTTTTGTAATTGTCCTAACCGACGGTCGATCGAACGAGGAAGACTTGACCGAAAGGGCAGCCGTGTCCCTCAAAAGACACGTCGACGAGGTCTTTGCTATAGGAATTGGACACTCTGTAGACAAGGTCGAACTTAATAATATAGCAACAGATGACCATCAGCACGTGTTTACAGCGGCAAATTTCCATGATTTGCAAGCTCTCAAAGGAAACATCGTCAAAGAGATTTGTGAACGTAAGTCTTACTAGAACGATGGAAGTTTTCAACCTGCTTTTATTCATACACTTAACAATATTTTAAATGTCAGGACGGTATGAAATCTAGAGGATTACAGTAACACTTCGAGATCATTTCGAGGGAGAGGCTTAAAAAACCTGTTAAAAAAGGAAAAGGGGACATTGAAAACCGTTGGTGGTAAACAAGATGGTGAATAGAATGACGTGATTTAGATCGAGGTTTTACTGTAAATGAAAATTCATTGATTTATTGACATAATGTTAAGTAAACATGAGATCCACTTGTCTCATTGCTGAGTATAATGTGCGTCATAACCAAAATCACAGGACAGGATTTGTAGCCATGTCTATGTCAATAACTGGTTATGTTTAAATTGACAGAATACAAGGATTACGTTATCATAAGTCTGCGGCACCAATGGAACAAAATAGAAACACAGAAACCTTCCTTACTGTTTGATGATCTAAGTATTGGTGTCCAACGAATATTAAAAGTTGTTTATTTCAAACACTCTATAATGGTTAAAAGCAGCACACAAATTAAATTTATATAATTTGATTTAGTTCTTAAAGTAAAACCACTGTTTTTATTTTGTTTGTTTGTTTCAGATCGTGTCGTGCCACCAACTACTACAGGTAAGATCCTATATTATAGTTCTGATGAACAATATAATATAATCGCAACTTTGTCACAGCAACAGGCTATTATTACCTGTAATGTCAAATCAAATTATAAACATGTAGGTTATGTGATAATTCCAAAGTGGACTTTAAATGGAATGAGACAATTACGTCATTACTTTTTAATAAAAGAAAAAATGGTATTTGTTTTTACTCTACTTTTATTTCTTTTAAAAAAAATGTGTTTTTACTTTGTCAATTTACTCTTACATTAACCCAAATATCAAATTCATTTTATTTATATCCACATTTAAGATAAGATTAATTATTATTTCCATTTCAGCCAAACCCACCACAAAACCAACTACAGTCACAACAACAAAACCAACTACAGTCACAACCACTCCAACTACTACAACGACTGTCAAACCAGGTAATACATGGCCGTGTAAGCTTTATAGAACGTCAAACCAGCTAACATGATAGCATGTTACGTTTATTGACAGTCGAATCAGATAGCATGTCGCTTGTTGGCTTTGTACTCCGTCAAATAAGGTAACATATAGCGTGTTGGCTTTGTACTCCGTCAAATAAGGTAACATATCGCGTGTTGGCGTTGTAGACCGACAAAAAGGTTAATCTATAACTGTTGACAGTCAAACCAGGTAACATGATACCGTGTAAGCTTTGTTGACGGTCAAAAAAATTACAGATTGCCGTGTTAACTTTGTAGAGCGTCAATTCAGGTAACATATAGCGTGTTGGCTTTGTATTCCGTCAAACACGTCAACCTATAGCCGTGTTAGCTTTGTTGACAGTCAAACAAGGTGAAACTATGACCATGTTAGGTTTATTGACAGTCGAACCAGGTTACATATGGCCGTGTAAGGTTTGTTGCCTGTCAAAACAGGTAACATATGGCCGTGTTAGCATTGTTTACTGTCAAATCATTCATAAAAGACGATGACATATTGCCATCCTTAGAAGGATCATTCTAGAACCTGTAAGATTCGAATAGTCAATCTCTTGTTTAGGCTCTCATGCTCTTCCCCTTTAAGTGTCATTTTTTAAAATTTGTATTTTATCTTTAAACACATTTTAACAACCTTTTTTTACCTGTCTACAGTGAAAACAATTGTAATTTAATGTGTATTCCATGTTCGACTTTGTAGTAACAATTTCTTTAATTTTCCGAGTTTTCTCAATTTTTCTTTAAGGTCATAGGAGTGTATTGATAAATGGAAATAGGAAGTACATCTCTAGTTGAAAATCCAATGTAGAGAGACAGTATCACAATTTCCGCATATTCTAATGTTTAATATTAAACTGATGAATATTGTATGTTTATTATTGACAGAACAGTTTGTTCTTTCAATATATAAGTATTTCAAAGCAATCCAGGCATTAATTCAGTTTTTTTTTTATCAACGAGTCAAATATGTCTATTTTCCTGTCCTTCAGGAAACCGGCTACCTATTTCTCTACTGTGAAGTTTTTCAAGAAAGATAACTCTTCCATGCAAATTACTATGTGTGTATGGTTTTATTATAAAGCGTCCATTTTTAATCGTTTATAGATCATTCATTTTACACAATTTCAGCATTTATTAAATTTATATACATTAATGCAATACTAATCTATGGCAGTGACATTTTAATTGACATTATTTTGCCAAAAATTGTGTCTTTCATTTTTTTCTTCAAAATTCAGTCCTTTTTAAAAAGGTTTCCATTTAAAATCCTTAAAATTCTGACAACCTGTATTTTTTTGTGGCAGAACATTTTTTTTACTTCAAAACAATATAACTACAAAATTTGAAAAAAATCTACTGAGAAATTGTGACATAATCTTATTACCTTAAGTCATTTTTGCTGTGTCTCCCAGTTAGAATGAAAGGAGTCATACTGACTTAGACGCGTTCTTCTCCTTCAAACAAATCTTGGCTGAGCCGTAACTTTTAAACCGTACAAGGCAAAATTGACATATTGATGAAACTTGAAGCATATCTGCATAATCAACTCCAAAAGTGTGCAATGCAATGAAATTAAGTCACGCAATGCCAAAGGTCAAAGAAGTGCAACATATTAAGTGATATCTTTAAAGGCTGTTAATATTAAGCAATTGATGATATTTTTGTGAAGATTAAAGATTTTTTGTATAACACACAGTTGGTTAGCAGTAAGCTATATTTGCATCACCAGGACTTTAACTCTAGGTAAAACGTAATGACTGCCAATAAAAGCTCAAAAAATAATGCCTATCAGTAGTCTGATCATACTCATCAACTTGCCTTTTTTGTAGAATGTGGCGACAAACCAGCTGACATTGTGTTCGTGCTCGATTCATCCGAAAGTGAAAAACAAGTGAACTTTACGAAGCAAGTTAATTTTGTCTACAATTTTGCCAAACGATTTCAAATTGGTCCAAAGAATGTTCAGTTCAGTACTGTAACGTTTTCGTCTGAAATCAGGAACGACTTTTACCTCAATACCTACCATCACCGAGGTGACGTCCTTCACGCTATCCAAAACCTCAAGTACATGGGAGCCGGAACCAACACGTCTCTGGCTTTAAAATTCGTACGCCAGAACAGTTTCCTTCCGGTGCACGGAGGACGACAGAACGCTTCCCACATTGTGATTGTAATCACCGACGGACAGTCTGCTGATCCAACAAGTACTGCGCACGAAGCTTCTTCCCTGAAACACGCAGTGGACAAAGTGTTTGCTATCGGTATTGGTGATAAATTAGACACGAACGAACTATCAGCCATAGCAAGTGACCACAATCCTCTGACCGTCACAAACTTCGATCTCCTACATACCATACAGCAAAGCCTCGAAAACGCTGCATGTCAACACTAGTATCATAAAAGCATGAAAGTATAATATTGAGTCCAACAGGTCCTTTTATTCGAACAGGATATAACTAATTTCACCGACATGAAATTATCGATATTTTCCAACTTCTGATACAGTTATCGATGTTTTGTGTATTTATTTATGGAAAAACAAAATATCTATGCAACACTAATCGTCTTAATATGCATTAATATGTAGAGATTACGACTTAAAACTACGAACCCTCAACAGCTGCTCTATTTGCACCCAAAAGAACGACAAGGATTGATTGGTTGGATTTTAATAAATTTATTGTAATAAATATTTGATCATGTTAATAATCCTCTTTATTTTTTCAGTAGCCCCGTTGTTTTTTGACAATGATTTTCGTTTTTAAGCGTGTACATGTACACTAATAAGCAATACTCATTTAGAATCATAATACATTACATCATATATACAGCTGTATATATTGTTTTGTATAATTCGTTTTAAATATATCGGGGAATCATTAAAGATATGTTTTAAATTTCATAAAGAATAATAGAGGTGAAGGTTACCAATCATTTAGAGATCGTAAACAACAACAACAACAACAACAACAACAACAACAACAGAGGCAAGATAAGTGCTCTAGCTAATACATAATATATCCAAACAGACGGGCTTTTCCTTTTAACAATTCAAATACTTTCAGAGATATCGGTAATGCTATGGTGAAGACGGTTGTCTGCATTGGTGAAGATAGTGACCTGCAATAATAGCATGTGTTGCCTTTTATTCCGAGATCGGGGTTTGATGCTAACAAATGATGGTGTTTTACTAGGATAAATAACGTGAACTTATTGTCGGTTATTAAATACTTTTCAAAATGTAATTCTTCTGATAAGGTTTCCTTGATAAGTCCCTATAAGAAGAATAAATCTTTCGCCTTTTACTAAAGATTTTCGTGGAGAGGAACAATTTTGAGTATTTACTCATTTTTCAAACACTGTATTGAACAGGGAAACAAAATAATAATTACAGACGCAATAACATTATGTTGGTAATACACCCTAAATTATGAAAGTCTGGGTTTCCCCTTAACAAATTAAATACTTTCACGCCCAATTAAAGAAAAACTATATTCATGAAAAAGTTGAAATATGAACACTTACATTGAATTGTCAATTTCTTGTCCGATTACGTTATTCATTATTTATATCCAAACTGTTTGAGCATGACTAAAATACTAGTAAAATCTCAAATGACCCTTTTTCATAAAAAAGACATAGTTGATTTACTGAATGTAAACTGACGGATTCAGCTGGATTTCTAATTCAATTCTAATGCTTTTGACCTGAATTGATTTATCGGGATTCAAGTTGTCGTGAATTCGGTGTATGTTATTCACACACCGTCACAACAAGTAGTTGTAACTGCTCCCAGCTCCTGAAATCAAATACAAGGTGGAGGAAAATCACTTACGTGTTGTTTGTTCGAGTTTAAGATGATAAGAGACCGCGCCAATACGTCACAGCGATGTTGTCGCGTAGCTCACGAGATCTCGTATCGGCGCGGTCCACGGTCCAAGGAAGATAACTCTCCTGAAAATGCACCACACTCCTCCCCGTTTTATGAAGGCCCCTCCTAGGGCCTGGTTATGACCAGGAAGAAGTCCGATGATGAGAAACCGCCTGGGTGTTGGCGCTTGAAGTCGGCCCTCCAGATGTGGATTAATGGGGAAGTCAATACCCCCCTTAAATGAACAGTGTTCTGTGAAGGTCAGATCCCCCTTAAGTGAACAGTATTTTATGAAGGTCGGAACCCCCATTAAGTAGATAACACGTTGTCGCCTCCTAGAATTCAGCGACAAGTTGTTTAGTAACCCCTTAAGTAACAATATGTTGTTAAGTACAGTCCTACCGTAACCATTTGGAGATTAGGTTAGTGGTGGAGGCCAGTGTTTGATTAGGCCTCAATAACCACAGCTTTTAGTCTTGCTGGGCTTATCTCCCCTAGGCACACCACGGCTATGGATATAATCCAATCAATAGGCACAGTCACCCCGTGCCTTGATAAGTATGAAGATGTCCTCTGTTCCTCTAACCTTGATGTGATAGGTATTGCCTGATTAC
The DNA here is from genome assembly GCF_002113885.1 of Mizuhopecten yessoensis. Taxonomy (NCBI): domain Eukaryota; kingdom Metazoa; phylum Mollusca; class Bivalvia; order Pectinida; family Pectinidae; genus Mizuhopecten; species Mizuhopecten yessoensis. Next base: position 9,944 of record NW_018479996.1, on the reverse strand, counting down.
CAATGAACAGGACATCCGCATCTAGGTCGATGACACAGTTGTTCCGGGACAGGAAATCAACCCCAGCAACATGTCGTCCATGATGGGGACCTCACATACGGTCCAGGGTACTTCAGTGTTCCCTATTCCGATATGTAGGTCTTTTATTTCCCACACTATCTCCACATTGCCAGTAAAACCCCGGAGCCTCACTCGTTTTCCAAGCACCAGTGGCCCCTCAAGCTTGTCTACCAGCTCCCGCCTAATCAGTGTCATAGTTGCTGCTGTATCCACGACAGCTTGAATAGGAGTTCCATTCAAAGTGAGAGGAATGGTGATGCTACTGCCATCTGAGACCGCCAGCTTCACCTCCCTCAAAGGTTGGACCTCCTTTCTAGGCGTGGGGGATGGATACCTTGATCTCTCTGCCTGGGTATTCCGTCCTCTATCGTAACCCCAACTGGCGGGACCGTTGATCCCTCTATATGGTTCTGGGGACGCAGATGGAGACCCTGGACGGTACGCCTGGGTATTCCGTCCTCTATCGTTACACTAACTGGCGGGACCGTTGTTGCCTCGCCCTGGTTCCCAAGGGCCCCGGCATGGTTGATTTTGACCTCGACCTGTTGACCCTGTGCCAGTTGAGTCCCCCTGATATCTGGGTGACCAGTAACGGTGTTACGGAGGACCTTGTTCAGCGTACGGCGACATATCGCGGGGTCTACCGTCGTACCTATTACGCCCGTTGTCCCGGGGTGGACGAGGGTACTGAGCCCTATCGCGATAATCTGATGAGGGATAAAGGACCGGTGTCCTATCACGATAATCCGGTGATCGGTTTTCCCCATAGTTTTGAGGGAAACCTCGGTCGCGTTCCGTAGATCGGTAGTCATCCCGAGGTGGAGGAGAGGACGGACTGGCAGACACACCGCCTGCTTTCTGCGCTGCCATCTTCTCGCGACAGCCTTTGAGGAATGCCTCCGTAGCGATCTGGTTCCTCGTGGGGGTGTCTGCGTATGCAAAGCCATCCCCAGTAATGGTTTGAATCCGCTGAGCAAATTCTGCCAAACTCTCACTCTCCTAGCTCTTGTTTAGTGAAGTTTAGCTCTCTGTGGGCCACCACTGGGACGTCCTTGTCGCTAAACCGTTCCTTCATCTTTTTCGAACCCAAGAGTTCATTGAAGCTTATCGGCGTACTCCAACGCATCCCCAACCAGACAATCGAAAAAATGTTGTTTGGTCTTACGGTCCGACCATTAATTGTCCTTTATAATCCTGGTGAATTTAAGAGCGAATGATTCCCAGCACTCTTTACCCGAGTAAGTGAGCATCTTATGTCGCTGAGGACTCTTACTCCTTTGACGATGCCTCTGGTAGTCGGAGGAGGAGTCCCCTGAATCTGTATTGCTGTTCCCCACGGCGCGTGCCTTGTGGTTGGCGCATATGTCGCTCACCGGGGACGCGATGCGTGCGCCTTGCAGGACGTTCGTTGTCCGACCTATCGCGAGTCCGTCTATTTCTTTTTTCTTCGCGGGTAGCACGCGCTGGTGTGGTTACGCCACAATTTACTGTGCTGGTTAAGGGCCCCCTCGCGTAAGCACCGGCAATGGCCGAAGGCAGACCATAAGCGTTAGACTAGGCTTGAAATCTTCCAGCAGGAAGTCAGACTCCTTTTCATTGTCCGATGATAGGCATGACAAGGGCAGACTCATTTCCCCTTCAACTTTTGGGGCAGATTCCAGCTTAAACCCCCACTTAGAAGCAATGGGTGCAATGGGTGCATTGGCACCTCCAGCTGTCCATGTTGCCACATGGGAACCCTGATCTTGACCCCTTACATACCTCCCATCCTTCGGAATAGCTTGTAAGATAGGGTCAAATCCTGACTCCTTCTGTTTACCTCTATCCCCCCAGGGTGACCAGCTATTTGTTTGTGGCCCCTGGCTGGCATACTGACCACCACTAGGTGTAGTCACAAATATAGGCGAGGAGGCGAGGCAGCACGAGCAGCCAGGCTCTCTGTTTTTTAAGAGCCCCCGTCTCCAATGTTACCATCAACTCCCTAAATTGGACCTGCAGCTCCTTAACTTGCTGCTTCATGTCCATAACTTCGTCCTCCTGTCTATCTAGCCTATCTGCCCGTGATGAGGTCGACCGGGTTGGTGAATGCGCCTCCTCAGGGGCAGTGACCATTATGCCCGTGATGACCCCATCACTTTGCCATTTCTGCCACTTCTCAATGCCCACTCTGGAAACAGTCACCAGTTTCTGCAGAGTAAGCCCCTCATCATCTCTCATACACAAGATTTTCTGTGCCGTCGCAGGGCCTTAACCCTCCAACGGGCACAGTGCATCCACTGTAGTTGTCCGTATATTTATGACAGCCATGACAAAATATAAAGTTCCAAGAAAGAAATAAGTCAACACACTTCATTAAACAATTACCAAATTATGTACAAGGACAGATATCAACGGTGCTATGGTAGACACGTGCAACCTTCCCGAACAAAATTCCAACGATTACAACTATATACGATTTACAGTGTACAAAATAATTTCTAATTCCTAAAATAATTAATTTCTAACCTAATGTAATAATAACCTAACTAAACATATAATAATTTCCCTACAATATAAAAATCATATCCTATACTAACGATAACTCAAGTCTCGCCTGTCATATGTATTCCGCCAATATGGGCGGCCCACTATACAGGCGAATGGAGTTCCGTGTAAAACTAACAAACTAACTAAATTAAATTAAATATAAATTTCAGAACGGCAGTGAAAACACCGCCGACTCTGAATTACCACTAACACATAATTAAATAAACAATAATAAACTACTAGAACTATCCCAAAGTCTCTCACTCGTTATTCGCGCACTGCTCAACAAAACGGCCAGCGAACGTGCGAGCGAGGACCAGAAAGGTAAATAGATATAAAAAGATGACAATTTGTCAAAAAAGCGCGAGTTGTTTCGCACTTGTGACACCAATTGTCGTGAATTCGGTGTGTGTTATTCACACACCGTCACAGCAAGTTGTTGTAACTTGCTCACAGGTCCTGAAAGCAAATACAAGGTGGAGGAAAATCTCTCATGTGTTGTTTGTTCGAGTTCAAGATGATAAGAGACCGCGCCAATACGTCCGTCACTGCGATGTTGTCGCGTAGCTCATGAGATCTCGTGTCGGCGCGGTCTACGGTCCAAGGGAAATAACTCTCCCGAAATACACCACAAAGTGAATGTTTTTCAGGTGCAAAACATCTTTCGTTTGATAAATGAATTAAAGAGCATTGTTCCAATCAAGCAGAAACCTGTATAGCAATGGCGAACTCGATTCTCTGCAATGGTGAAGATGGTTGTCTGCAAAATTAAATAGTCAAAAAACAAGGGGTATTTGGCTGGGAAAGTGGAAATCTCGTTCTGATCATCCTTTGGCATCAGCTGGGTAGAAAAGAATAAAATTTGTGGGATTTTGGTTGGTAATAATGTTACACCTGACGATATTTGGCAACCGATATTTCAGAAATTCCCCAGGACCCTGGACTTGTGGAAAATGCGAAAATTATCTTTGACCCAAAAATCTATCGTTATAAAGGTCCTGGCCTGCAGCAAGATTTGGTATATTGGTACTATTGTCACAATGCCTCGGCATTATTTGGAACTGTTTCAAAGAACTGTTTTTTGTTTAGATTTTAATGGTATTCAAAATGGGAGCCACTTGCAAGTGGTGGACTCGCTATTGTTAGTATCAAGGTAAAATTGAACTCCTTTTATTTGAAACATTGTCAGAATTTTATTTACAATACTTCAGAAACAAAGTGGAGATGGTTTACTATGTACTGGCTCTCATTAGAGCTTCGTGACCTTTTGTCTTTTGTTGATAATAATTCTCCTCACAGTGAGTGTCGCCCTGTGTATTATACTTTCATTTACAATGTTTTACGGCAGTAAGGGCAGGAATTTCCTGATACCGACTTTGAGTCCTTGAAGACCAAAGTTTATTCAACTCTATTGTCCAGTATACTTAAAGCGCCACGGATTGTAAAAGTTTATCCTTTGGTGGATTTTGGCGTCGTGTTTTGTAATGTGTCAAACAAGTTTTTAGATACCCGCTCACGGGATGTCATTTTTAAAATAGTACACGAGATAATACCAGTTAATTTTCGAATGTATAAATTTGGCATTCACTCCTACAAATATTGTACTTTTTGTTATGGTTTTGAAACCATATCACACCTGTTTTATGAATGTTCATTTATTCAATCCCTAGTTTCATTAGTTAACTCCTGGATACGCCAGATTTCGGATAATAAGGTCCCTACTGATTCGGCACTTTGGCGGTTTCATGCTCCAATAAGTCTTACTCTGAAAGTAAAATCTCTTATCCAGTATCTAGTGGCAGAATCCCTATCGTCTATTTGGTATATTCGTTGTACCAAGAAATTACATCAAAAGTCCCCAACGTCTTATTCCCTCGTCTGCCACTTCCTCAATGACGTTATTATCCGTGTTAGGTCGGATTTCACCCGTTTCCCCCAAAACATTTTCTCCGAGTACTGGTGTACCACTGACATTTTTTAATATTAGGGATGACAAATTGGTAATCAAAATTCCGTTGTAAAACCAACCTATTGTTTATATGTGTGTTTGTTATTAGTAATGCAATCATATTTGTGAACTTCATGTAATAAGCATGTAACTTGTTTCCTATAATGCTATATCCATACTGATAAAACATCCGATTACTATTCTTTATTATATAATATAAAGATACTTTGATAATCCTGGTGTGTGTTCGTGATTAGCACCATTGGGGCGTGTCCCATGGTGTTTTAATTGTATGACTTTTGTAAATAAATATTTTATGAAACACAAACAAACAAAAAAGATTTCCGTGGAGAGGAACAATTTTGAGTATTTACTCATTTTTCAAACCCTGTATTGCACAGGGAAACAAATAATAATAACAGACGCTACACCATTATGTTGGTAATATCTCCTATATCATGAAAGTCTGAGTTTCCCCTTAACAAATTAAATTCTTTCACACCCATTTAAAGAAAAACTTTATTCATGTAAAAGTTGAAATATGAACACTTACATTAAATTGTCAATTTCTGGTCCCATATCGTTGTTCAGTGTTTATATCCAAACTGTTTGAGCATGATTGAAATACTAGTGAAATTTCAATACAAAGACATAGTTGATTTACTGAATGTAAACTGACGGATACAGTTGGATTTCTAATTCAACCCGAATGTTTTTGACCAGAATTGATTTATCGGGTTACAAGTGAATGTTTTTCAGTTGCAACACATCTTTCGTTTGATATATGAATTAAAGAGCATTGTTCCAATCAAGCATAAACCTGTATTGCAATGGCGAGGACGATTATCTGAAATGGTGATGATGGTTGTCTGCAAGGCTTGCACTTGTTTCCATATAATTCCAAGATCGGGGATTGATGCTCTCAAATGATGATGCTTTTTTAGGATTCATAACGTACACTTATTGTCGGTTATTAAATACTTTTCAAAATGTTATTCTTCTGTTAATGTTTCCTTAATCAATCCCTATATAAAGACAAAACATCAAGCATTCATCTTGCGTCTCTCTTTCAAACATCAAGTACGTTTACGAAACGTTCGCGAAACTTTTACAACAAAGGAAATTGCAAATAGTGAGAGACAAAACGTTAAACAATCTTCACCTTTTACTAAACGTTATTTTTAACAAAGTCTAAAATACCCTTTTACATGATATCGTTGAAATATGGTGTATTTTCTGGTGACTGATTTCCGAAATTGAAAATAAAAGAAGGAAATCATCTGTCGTTGTCACGACGCACCGCCTCAAATGATTCAAAACATAACGTATCACCTAACGTATGGTGTGGGCTATTTACTCTGGTTTCTCTTCAAAACCACGTATAAATCTTTCGCCTTTTACTAAAGATTTCCGTGGAGAGGAACAATTTTGAGTATTTACTCATTTTTCAAACCCTGTATTGCACAGGGAAACAAAATAATAATAACCGGCGCTACACCATTATGTTGGTGATACCTCCTACATCAGGAAAGTCTTGGTTTCCCCTTAAGGTAATAGGATTTTGTCACCATTTCTCAGTAGAATTTCCTCAAATTTTGTAGTTATATTGCTTTTAAGTAAAGAAATTTTTCTGTCTCAAAAAAAATATAGGTTGTCATAATTTTAAGGATTTTAAATGGAAATTTATGTAGAAAGGAGTGAATTTTGAAAAAAATGATGAAAGACACAATATCTTACAAAATAATGTCAATAAAAATGATACTGACATATATTAGTATTGCATTAATGTATATCAATTTAATAAATGCTGAAATTGTGTAAAATTAATTCTCTATACACGATATAAAAATTGACATTTTAAAATAAAACCATATACACATAGTAATTGCAGGTAAGAGTTGTCGTTCTTGAAAAACTTCACAGTAGTGAAATAGGTAGCGGGTTTCCTGAAGTACAGAAAAATGGACACATGTGACTCATCGATAATAAAAAAAAACTGATTTAATGCCTGGATTGCTTTGAAATACTTTAATATTGAGAGAACACACTGTTCTGTCAATAATAAACATACAATATTCATCAGTTTAATATTAAACATTAGAATTTGCGGAAATTGTGATACTGTCTCCCTACATTGGATTTTCAACTAGGGAAGAACTTCCTGTTTCCGTTTATCGGTACACTCCAATGACCTTAATAAATTAAATACTTCAACGCCCATTTGAACAAAAACTATATTCATGTAAAAGTTGAAATATGAACACTTACATTGAATTGTCAATTTCTTGTCCGATATCGTTGTTCAGTGTTTATATCCAAACTGTTTGAGCGTGATTAAAATACTAGTGAAATCTCAAATGACCCTTTTTCAATACAAAGACATAGTTGATTTACTGAATGAAAGCTTTTGACAGGGTAAATTACCAATTTTTATTTAAGGTGCTTAAATCGTTTAATTTTGGTCCTGATTTCATTAAATGAGTAACTATATTATACAGAGACGTTTTTTCCTCCGTCATGGTTAATGGGTTCGTTTCTGACCCCTTCTCGATCACTCGTGGTGTAAGGCAAGGCTGTAGTTTATCTCCCCTTTTGTATGTTTTGGTTCTGGAACCATTTGCTAAAAAGATTCGCGACGAACCCGAAATAATTGGTATTAAGTTACCGGGATCCGGGCAATCAGCCAAATTTTCCCTTTATGCGGATGATAGTACTGGTATTTGCTGCAGTGACCCATCTATTCAAAAATTGTTCTACTGGTGTGATTTGTACGGCAGAGCGTCAGGGGCTAAATTAAATAGTCAAAAAACAAGGGGTATTTGGCTTGGAAAGTGGAAATCTCGTTCTGATCATCCTTTTGGCATCAGTTGGGTAGAAAAGCATAAAATTTGTGGGATTTTGGTTGGTAATAATGTTACACCTGACGATATTTGGCAGCCGGTATTTCAGAAATTCTCCAGGACCCTGGACTTGTGGAAAATGCGAAAATTATCTTTGACCCAAAAATCTATCGTTATAAAGGTCCTGGCCTGCAGCAAGATTTGGTATATTGGTACTATTGTCACAATGCCTCGGCATTATTTGGAACTGTTTCAAAGAATTTTGTTTAGATTTTTATGGTATTCAAAATGGGAGCCACTTGCGCGCTCCGTGGCCTATGCTTCTCCCACAAGTGGTGGACTCGCTATTGTTAATATTAAGGTAAAATTGAACTCCTTTTATTTGAAACATTGTCAGAATTTTATTTACGATACTTCAGAAACAAAGTGGAGATGGTTTATTATGTACTGGCTCTCATTAGAGCTTCGTGACCTTTTGTCTTTTGTTGATAATAATTCTCCTCACAGTGAGTGTCGCCCTGTGTATTATACTTTCATTTACAATGTTTTACGGAAGTACTGACAGGAATTTCCTGATTCCGACTTTGAGTCCTTGAAGACCAAAGATTTTTATTCAACTCTATTGTCCAGTATACTTAAAGCGCAACGGATTGTAAAGGTTTATCCTTTGGTGGATTTTGGCGTCGTGTTTTGTNTTATTCAATCCCTAGTTTCATTAGTTAACTCCTGGATACGCCAGATTTCGGATAATAAGGTCCCTACTGATTCGGCACTTTGGCGGTTTCATGCTCCAATAAGTCTTACTCTGAAAGTAAAATCTCTTATCCTGTATCTAGTGGCAGAATCCCTATCGTCTATTTGGTATATTCGTTGTTCAAAGAAATTACATCAAAAGTCCCCAACCTCTTATTCCCTCGTCTGCCACTTCCTCAATAACGTTATTATCCGTATGAGGTCGGATTTTACCCGTTTCCCCCAAAACATTTTCTCCGAGTACTGGTGTACCACTGACATTTTTTGTAATATTAGGGATGACAAATTGGTAATCAAAATTCCGTTGTAAAACCTACCTATTGTTTATATGTGTGTTTGTTATTAGTAATGCGATCATATTTGTGAACTTCATGTAATAAGCATGTAACTTGTTTCCTATACATGCTATATCCATACTGATAAAACATCCGATTACCTTTATTTATTATATAATATAAAGATACTTTGATAATCCAGGTGTGTGTGCGTGATTAGCACCATTGGGGCGTGTCCCATGGTGTTTTAATTGTATGACTTTTGTAAATAAATATTTTATGAAACACAAAAAAAAAAAAAAAAAAAAAAAATTTCCGGGGGGGGGACAATTTTGAGTTTTTACTCATTTTTCAAACCCTGTATTGCACAGGGAAACAAAATCATAATAACAGACGCTACACCATTATGTTGGTAATACCTCCTACATCAAGAAAATCTGGATTCCCCTTAATAATTTAAATACTTTCACCCTCATTTAAAGAAAAACTATATTCATGTAAAAGTTGAAATATGAACACTTACATTGAATTGTCAATTTCTTGTCCGATATCGTTGTTCAGTGTTTATATCCAAACTGTTTGAGCATGATTAAAATACTAGTGAAATCTCAAATGACCCTTTTCAATACAAAGACATAGTTGATTTACTGAATGTAAACTGACGGATACAGCTGGATTTCTAATTCAACTCGAATGCTGTTGACCAGTATTGATTTATCGGGTTACAAGTGAATGTTTTTCAGGTGCAACACATCTTTCGTTTGATATATGAATTAAAGAGCATTGTTCCAATCAAGCATAAACCTGTATTGCAATGGCGAAGACGATTATCTGAAATGGTGATGATGGTTGTCTGCAATGTTTGCACTTGTTGCCATATAATTCCAAGATCGGGGATTGATGCTCTCAAATGATGATGTTTGTTTAGGATTCACCATGTACAATTATTGTCGGTTATTAAATACTTTTCAAAATGGAATTCTTCTGTTAATGTTTCCTTAATCAATCCCTATTTAAAGACAAAACATCAAGCATTCATCTTGCGTCTCTCTTTCCAACACCAAATACGTTTACGAAACGTTCCCGTAACGTTTACAACAAAGGAAATTGCAAATAGTGAGAGACAAAACGTTAAACAATCTTCACCTTTTACTAAACATTATATTAACAAAGTCTAAAACACCCTTTTACATGATATCGTTGAAATATGGTGTATTTTTTGGTGACTGATTTCCGAAATTGAAAATAAAAGAAGGAAATCATCTGTCGTTGTCACGACGCACCGCCTCAAATGATTCAAAACATAACGTATAACCTAACATATGGTGTAGGCCATTTACTCTGGTTTCTCTTCAAAACCACGAATAAATCTTTCGCCTTTTACTAAAGATTTCCGTGGAGAGGAACAATTTTGAGTATTTACTCATTTTTCAAACCCTGTATTGCACAGGGAAACAAAATAATAATAACAGACGCTACACCGTTATATTAGTAATTCCTCCTATATCATGAAAGTCTTGGTTTCCCCTTAATAAATTAAAT